>NC_069499.1:118784779-119009779 GCF_027579735.1 Bombina bombina | reverse complement strand
TTACTTGTGGGAAATATTCTCCCCCACAGGGAAAGGCAAGGAGAGCACACAGCAAGAGCTGTCCATATAGCTCCCCTCTGGCTCCGCCCCCAGTCATTCTCCCTTGCCGCTCTGAACAAGTAGCATCTACACAGGGATGGCGAGGAGTTTGTGGTGTTAGTTGTAGTTTTTTATTCTTCTATCAAGAGTTTGTTATTTTAAAATAGTGCTGGCTTGAACTATTTACTCATAACAGAAAAGTGATGAAGATTTCTGTTTAAGAGGGCTATGATTTTAGCAGACAGGTAACTAAAATCCCTTTACTGTTATCACGCAGGACTGTTGAAACAGAGGAACTTCAGTTGGGGGGTAACAGTTTGCAGACTCATCTGCTTCAGGTATGACTGGGTCTCCTTCTAACAACACAGGCTAATGCTAGATGACAGTCATATTTCCCCTCAGGGGAAAAGGTAAGCCATTTTTCTTTCACCTCAGCAAAAAAGATAACAGGCTTCCCCTTTTTGTTTTTTATGCTGGTAGGACACTGTAGGGGGCAAAATCGATTGGTTTTTATTACAATATGATAGCCATTTGAAATATTTTATAAAGCTCACATACGACTTGGGGAACGTTTTTTATTGATCTGGCTTGTTTTAGACACCTAAATCTAGTCAGGAAGGCCCCTTCACTCTAGTGTGCTGAGGGAGGAAGCCTCATTTTGGTGCTTCAGCTGCACAGTTGATTTACAAGGCAGTGCATGCAGATAGGGTCCTGTGGCTCAGAAAGTGACTCCAAAAGGCTTTTTTCTGTGAATGGTGACCCCTAAGGAAGGTAAAAAGCTGCAACAAGTCTGTAGCAGGGATTGTAGTGTATAAAAACGGTTAAATCCAACAATTAGCTCCGGTTTGCTTGTTTTAAGAGCTAGAGTCTCCATATTTGCTGTGCAATACTTTCTAGGCATTAAGACTCTGGGGTCCAAATTTCCGAAAAATCGGATATTGCCTTCATAGTTTTTTGAACATTCAGAAATAAATGTGTCATTTTATTATTTAAAGAGACAGTAACGTTTTTGTTTAAAATCGTTTTTATTGCATTGTTTGCCTGCCTAAATCTGTTTAACATGTCTGTTCCATCAGATAACCTATGTTCTGTGTGTATAGAGACAAATGTGGTTCCCCCTTCGAGTGTTTGTGATAATTGCGCCATAGCGTCCAAACAAAATCAGGACAGCTCTGTTATTTTTCATAATGTTGCCCAAGATGATTTATCTAATGAAGGTAGTGGGGATAGCTCTACATCCTCTCCTTCTGTGTCTACACCAGCTTTGCCCGCGCAGGCGACACCTAGCGCGCCAGTGCTTATTTCTATGCAACAATTATCAGTAGTAGTGGATAATTCTATAGCAAATCTTTTATCCAAACTGCCAGCTTTTCAGAGAAAGCGTGATTGTTCAGTTTTAAATACAGATAAAAAGGATGAACAATCAGACGCTGACGATGCCTTATCTATTTTACCCTCGCATCAATCGGAATTGGCTGCAAGGGAAGGGCTGTCTGAGGGTGAAATTTCAGATTCAGGAAAAATTTCTCAACAGGCAGAACCAGATCTAGTGGCATTTAAGTTTAAACTAGAACATCTCCGTGCTTTGCTTAAGGAGGTATTAGCTACTCTGGATGACTGTGATTCCATGGTAGTACCAGAGAAGTTGTGCAAATTGGACAAATTTTTAGAGGTCCCAGTGCACGACGACGCTTTTCCAATACCTAAGAGGGTAGCGAACATAGTGGAAAAGGAGTGGGAGAAGCCAGGTGTACCCTTTGCCCCACCTCCTATATTTAAGAAAATGTTTCCCATAGTAGACCCTAGAAGGGACGCATGGCAAACGGTCCCGAAGGTTGAGGGAGCTGTTTCAACACTAGCGAAGCGCACAACTATTCCTATAGAGGACAGCTGCGCTTTCAAAGATCCTATGGATAAAAAATTGGAAGGATTGCTTAAAAAGATTTTTGTTCAGCAAGGGTTCATCCTTCAACCAGCTACATGTGTTATTACTGTCACTTCAGCGGCGTCCTTTTGGTTCGAAGAACTAGAAAGGTCGCTCCAGAAAGAGACTTCCTATGAAGAAGTCATGGACAGAATTCACGCATTAAAGTTAGCTAATTCCTTTATATTGGATGCCGCCTTTCAAATAACGAAATTGGCGGCGAAAAACTCAGGTTTTGCTATAGTAGCGCGGAGGGCGCTTTGGCTAAAATCCTGGTCGGCAGACGTGTTGTCCAAGACTAAGTTACTGAATATTCCTTTCAAGGGTAAGACCCTTTTTGGGCCGGAATTGAAGGAAATTATTTCAGACATCACTGGGGGTAAGGGCCATGCCCTCCCACAGGATAGGCCTTTTAAGGCTAAGAACAAGTCTAATTTTCGTTCCTTTCGCAATTTCAGGAACGGACCGGCTAATAACTCCACTGCCGCTAGACAAGAAGGTAACGCGGCCCAGCCCAAACCCGCTTGGAAGCCCATGCAAGGCTAGAACAAGGGTAAACAAACCAAGAAACCTGCTGCTGCTACCAAGACAGCATGAAGGGGTAGCCCCCGATCCGGGACCGGATCTGGTAGGGGGCAGACTATCTCTCTTCGCTCAGGCTTGGGCAAGAGATGTTCTGGATCATTGGGCACTAGAGATAGTTTCCAAGGGATACCTGTTAGAATTCAAGGGACTTCCTCCAAAGGGAAGGTTCCACCTGTCTCGCTTATCTTCAGACCAGATAAAGAAACAGGCATTCTTACATTGTGTAAGAGACCTATCAAAGATGGGAGTGATAAACCCAGTCCCCTCCGGGGAACAAGGTCTAGGTTTTTACTCAAACCTGTTTGTGGTTCCCAAAAAAGAGGGAACTTTCAGGCCAATTCTGGATTTAAAGATATTAAACAAGTTCCTCAGAGTTCCATCCTTCAAGATGGAAACCATTCGGACAATCTTACCGACAATCCAGCAGGGTCAATTTTTGACTACCGTGGATCTAAAGGATGCGTATATGCATATCCCAATCCACAAATCTCATCATCAGTTCCTGAGGTTCGCCTTTCTGGACAAACATTACCAGTTTGTGGCTCTTCCATTCGGTTTAGCCACCGCTCCCAGAATTTTCACAAAGGTGCTAGGGTCCCTTCTAGCGGTCCTAAGGCCGAGGGGCATCGCTGTAGCACCTTATCTAGACGACATCCTAATCCAAGCGTCGTCCCTTTCCAAAGCGAGGGCTCATACAGACATTGTGTTGGCCTTTCTCAGATCTCACGGGTGGAAGGTGAACATAGAAAAAAGTTCACTGTCACCGTCCACAAGGGTTCCTTTTCTGGGAACAATAATAGATTCTGTGGAAATGAAGATCTTTCTCACAGAAGTCAGAAAGGCAAAGCTTCTAAAAGCTTGTCGAGTTCTTCATTCTATTCCTCAACCCTCCATAGCTCAATGCATGGAAGTAATAGGACTAATGGTCGCAGCAATGGATGTGGTTCCTTTTGCTCGAATTCATCTAAGACCATTACAGCTATGCATGCTCAATCAGTGGAATGGGGACTATACAGACTTGTCTCCCCAAATTCAAGTAGATCAGGTAACCAGGGACTCACTTCTCTGGTGGTTGACCCAGGATCCCCTGTCTCAGGGAATGAGTTTCCGCAGACCGGAGTGGGTCATCGTCATGACCAACGCCAGCCTCTTGGGGTGGGGTGCGGTCTGGGACTCCCTGAAAGCTCAGGGCCTATGGTCGCGGGAAGAGTCGCTTCTTCCGATAAACATTTTGGAACTAAGAGCTATATTCAATGCGCTCCTGGCTTCGCCTCAGCTAGCGGAAGCCAGGTTCATAAGATTTCAGTCGGACAACATAACGACTGTTGCGTACATCAATCATCAGGGGGGAACAAAGAGTTCCCTAGCGATGAAGGAAGTAACCAAGATAATCCAATGGGCAGAGAATCACTCCTGCCATCTATCTGCTATTCACATCCCAGGAGTAGACAACTGGGAGGCGGACTATTTGAGTCGTCAGACTTTCCATCCGGGGGAGTGGGAACTCCATCCGGAGGTCTTTGCTCAGTTAACCCAATTATGGGGCATTCTAGACATGGATCTAATGGCGTCCCGTCAGAACTTCAAGATACCTTGCTACGGGTCCAGATCCAGGGATCCCAAGGCGACTCTAGTGGATGCATTAGTGGCGCCTTGGTCGTTCAACCTAGCATATGTGTTTCCACCGTTTCCTCTCCTTCCCAGGCTCATAGCCAGGATCAAACAGGAGAAGGCCTCGGTGATTCTGATAGCTCCTGTGTGGCCACGCAGGACTTGGTATGCAGACCTGGTGAATATGTCATCGGCTCCACCATGGAAGCTACCTTTGAGACAGGATCTTCTAGTACAAGGTCCATTCGAACATCCAAATCTAGTTTCTCTGCAGCTGACTGCTTGGAAATTGAACTCTTGATTTTATCCAAGCGTGGGTTTTCAAATTCTGTGATAGATACTCTGGTCCAAGCCAGAAAACCTGTGACTAGAAAGATTTACCATAAAATATGGAAAAGATATATCTGTTGGTGTGAATCCAAAGGATTCTCCTGGAGTAAGATTAAAATTCCAAAGATTCTCTCCTTTCTCCAAGAAGGTTTGGATAAAGGGTTGTCAGCTAGTTCTCTAAAAGGACAGATTTCTGCATTATCCGTCTTGTTGCACAAACGACTGGCAGCTTTGCCAGATGTACAAGCTTTTGTTCAGGCTTTGGTTAGAATCAAGCCTGTTTACAGACCCATGACTCCTCCTTGGAGTCTAAATTTAGTTCTTTCAGTTCTTCAAGGGGTTCCGTTTGAACCTTTACATTCCATAGATATTAAGTTATTATCTTGGAAAGTTCTGTTTTTGGTTGCTATTTCTTCTGCTAGAAGAGTTTCTGAATTATCTGCTTTATCCGTCTTGTTGCACAAACGACTGGCAGCTTTGCCAGATGTACAAGCTTTTGTTCAGGCTTTGGTTAGAATCAAGCCTGTTTACAGACCCATGACTCCTCCTTGGAGTCTAAATTTAGTTCTTTCAGTTCTTCAAGGGGTTCCGTTTGAACCTTTACATTCCATAGATATTAAGTTATTATCTTGGAAAGTTCTGTTTTTGGTTGCTATTTCTTCTGCTAGAAGAGTTTCTGAATTATCTGCTTTGCAGTGTAATCCACCATATCTGGTTTTTCATTCAGATAAGGTAGTTTTGCGTACTAAGCCTGGTTTTCTTCCAAAAGTTGTTTCCAACAAGAACATCAACCAGGAAATAGTTGTTCCTTCTTTGTGTCCGAATCCAGTTTCAAAGAAGGAACGTTTATTACACAATTTAGATGTTGTTCGTGCTTTAAAGTTCTATTTAGAAGCAACAAAAGATTTTAGACAAACCTCATCTTTGTTTGTCGTTTACTCTGGTAAGAGGAGAGGTCAAAAAGCTACTGCTACCTCTCTCTCTTTCTGGCTGAAAAGCATTATCCGCTTGGCTTATGAGACTGCCGGACGGCAGCCTCCTGACCGTATCACAGCTCACTCTACTAGGGCTGTGGCTTCCACATGGGCCTACAAGAACGAGGCTTCTGTTGACCAGATATGTAAGGCAGCAACTTGGTCTTCTCTGCACACTTTTGCCAAATTATACAAATTTGATACTTTTGCTTCTTCGGAGGCTATTTTTGGGAGAAAGGTTTTGCAAGCCGTGGTGCCTTCCGTTTAGGTAACCTGATTTGCTCCCTCCCTTCATCCGTGTCCTAAAGCTTTGGTATTGGTTCCCACAAGTAATGGATGACGCCGTGGACCGGACACACCAATGTTGGAGAAAACAGAATTTATGCTTACCTGATAAATTAATTTCTCCAACGGTGTGTCCGGTCCACGGCCCGCCCTGGTTTTTTAATCAGGTTGAAAAAATTTTCTTTATACACTACAGTCACCACGGCACCCTATAGTTTCTCCTTTTTCTCCTAACCATCGGTCGAATGACTGGGGGGCGGAGCCAGAGGGGGAGCTATATGGACAGCTCTTGCTGTGTGCTCTCCTTGCCTTTCCCTGTGGGGGAGAATATTTCCCACAAGTAATGGATGACGCCGTGGACCGGACACACCGTTGGAGAAAGTAATTTATCAGGTAAGCATAAATTCTGTTTTTGAAGTTCTGAGTAAATGTTATTGCATTGTATTTTTATTATGCATTTGTTAATCATGCATTTGTACTATATTTAATGGCCCTTTATGTTCAGAACACTTTCGTCTTTTGTGCTTTCCATCTTCTGATATTATGCTGTTTTACATTACTCATAATTTTATTTTACTGAATGTCATGTACTTATTTAATCATTGCTCCACTTTTTAAAGCTCTGAGAAATATGTTGTCATTTTATAAATATGTACTATTATTATTATTGTTATGATTAATAATGTACCTGACAACATAGAATGTTCTAGATCAACAAGCACACTTGATGTTGCTAAAGGGCCTTGTAAATCTGAAATCAAGCTTCAAATGAATTAAGCATTGTGTCACCTATCCTTTTCAGTGCCTTGTTGGTGGGTGTTTCTTCAATTAACATCTATAGTTGCTCGATGTGCCCGATATATGATATCTTGCACATCAAATTAAATTGCCTAGCAACATAGAAAAAACATATTTAAAACTGAAAGACTTAGGAAACACATTTGCAAAATGGTTTATGTAAATATTTGTATTTGTAAAATATTCACATGTCTGTTTTGTTCTGGGAAAATAGATTTACTGGATATAAAAAAAAGTGTTTCCAGGGGCTGGCCATGGGCATTTCTAGGCATTTTATGGGCGTGACCTAGATTTTTCCCCTACACCAAAGCTCAGCATGCATAATTCATAAAGACCCTGTTACTCCTGTGAAATATCTTGTCTTGCAGTCATGTCTCACTATTTAAAAGCTAAAAAGATTGTCTTGTTATATTTTTCCTGCATTTCTCTTTTTTTTTGCATTTTTTGCAATGTGTTATAAAGGGAGTTTAATTTTCTTTTTAATATGTTTGTTTTGTAAAGTTATCAAGGCACTTTTGTGGTGCGGTATCTTTCACAGTGGAGAAGTGATTGGTTACAAGATACATGTGGCTCATTTGATTAAAATGGAAAAAAAAATTGTGGTTGTGACATAGGGTATATGTTTGACTTATGATGTTGCAATGTGTTTTTTTCCATAAGATAATAGTTTCACAACTGTTGTTTTAATTTAATCTAGGTTATTATCTCTCCAATTTCTTTACAAAATACTACCTATTAATAGACCTGATTAAACATTAAAGGGATAGAAAAGTAAAATTGAAATGTGCATAGGTGCATTAATTTTAAATAAAAGCATTTTTGCAATATAGCTTCTATTAGCAAAATGCTTCTAGTTATTAACAGTTTTAAGCAGCATATGCACATATATCTTGTGAGGGCCAGTTCATCAGTATGTCAAATGCCACATCTCAGATAGATATGACTTGTATGACACTTATTTAGTCTTATAAACAGAAAGAGAAGCAGTCTACCAGGAATGACAGCTCCCTGACTTGTTTTATGGCCTTTTTACCACTGATTAGCTTTCTTTTTTGCCCAATTGTGCTTTTCACAGAATACAAATTTCATGAAGTATATCAGTCTGTCCCCACTTAACAAGGTCAGTCCAGCCCTGAAGTACCAGGAATGCCAGATGATCGTTTTGGCCTCCTTTTGGTCTTGTCAGTGAGGTGCAGCCATATCCTCTAAGCACATTGGGCAAGGAGTCCATGTCTGGTTTCCACCATCACCCTTAGGGAGACTTTTTCCAGGATCATAACAGAAAGAGAAGCAGTCTGCCAGAAAGAACAACAGCTCAGTGGCTTGTTCTATGGCCTGGTACCACCTGGGAGTGTGCTTCTTTAGACCAATCATGTTTTTTTTCCATAACAGAAACAGAAGCAGTCTTCACAGTAAATATTAAACCGTCTAAGTTTTACTTGATTTCTATAATGTCTTACCTTTTTAAAGTGCTGATACTCTTTCTTATTACTTTTTGCTTGAAAGAATGTGCCTGTAACATATAAATTAGCTATTGCTTAAGCCATTTCTGATAGCAATGGGGTTACAGATTATTAGTATGATCCTAAGGGGCCGAATTATCAAGGGTCAAATGGCCCTGCATACCCCTGTCTCCCGATCTTAAGACCGCTGCTCCTTAACTCGTCCACTGCCTCTGAGGCTAGCGGACATCAATCCACCCAATCACATATGATTGGGTTTGATTGACACCCCCCCTGCTAGAGGCCGATTGGCCACAAATCTGCAGGGGGCGGCATTGCACAACAGTTCACTAGAACTACTTGTGCAATGTTACGCTACAGCGTATCATGTCCGCCAGACATTGCTAAATCGGCCCCTAAGAGTTCCATTTATTATAACGTGGGTGGTCAAAGTTCTCTGTCTGATTACCTGTCTGTTCACATTTGGAGGCAGCAAAGCAGCATTCATTGTCATAATTTAATATTACACAAGAATTTACTTTTGCAGTCATTCCCTTGCTCTTGCACAATCTATTGCATGAAAACAGGGCTTGACGATCCTCGTGGATTGATCCATTTGGGATTATTTAAAACCCCCCCCCAGTGGAGAGTTTAAGAAGCAGCAGTTTATAAACCGCAGCTGCTTAAATTGCAGTTATAAGCTTGCATCTGTAGCTTCATAAATCTCTAAATCTATTGGTTCATTTACAATGAAGATAATAATCATAATAATAGAGTTCACAACTCCAGAAATTTTGCCAAACATTTCTCACACAATGAAACATATATTTTCATACTTGCAATGGGATCTGTTACTTCAACAAATTAGTCAAAAACAAACAGCAGCACTCCACACAAATATAATAATTACCAGTTCTTTTATTGCAGCATAAGCAGAACTGAGGCAGCAAACGTTCGGACTACATGTCCTTAATCATGCTGAGGGATTCACACAAATTAAACAAAAGGAAAGCGCTTATCATAAACACCAATTACAGAAATGAAAGTTCACCTTAATGTATATTAAGGCAATGACAGCTAAGGTATAAAATGTGTTTTGTTATGGATACTTTTACTTATGGTATAACATGACATCATTATGGTAACAGTATTATATTTGTCTAATGTTTGAAACACTCTTTATATTAGCTCTGATGTGTTATTATTTTTTTCTGGCTTCGTTCAATTATTAAATTGTGATTTAAAGTTAGAAAATTTTGATAAACTGCCAAGCAACATAAATGTATGTGAGTAGAAAATGCAATGAAGAGGGGGAAAAGATGTTTCCTCATGAGATTAAGAATATTTTTTATTCACAATTTCCATGCAGAAAAAACAAACTTTTGTTGAAGAGGTCTATAAAAATAATCCAATGATGTATAATTCTCTTATGTGCAAGGAATTCAGAAGCAGTAATATATACTGGACTTTATGTATCTTGAAATTAAGGAAAACCACAAGTTTTGGAAAAATGTTTAAAATAATGGGTAAATTTATATGAATTTTGCAATAATTTATGACTTTTTTTATGTCAGAATATTGAATTCACAGAAAGATATCGTATACAAACTATTTTTTTCTTCTGAGACTATTTATTCTTTTGTAATATAAATTCTGATACCTTCCAAAACATAGAAAGTGACCTTTATTATCTCGCAAGTGATTATTTACCATAATGTTGAATTGGAACTTCAGCTATTGTAAACAAAATGTCAGTATTTGTCAGTTTTAAATATCTATTCTTTTGACCATGAGATGCTGGCCAATCTTTTGGCTTTTGACTGCAACCATTTGGGCATTATCTTACTAAATGAAGGAACAGACAGAACTCTAAGACAGGGAACTAAACCAACACACCTATATTTACAGCCAACAAGCAACATCTATTGGTGAAATGTATGAGTGCAAACCCTTAGTTCTCCTCCTCTATCACAACCAATACAGATGAGAGCCAGGGATTATTAGTTATCTAACTTTTAAGCAATCATGCACCTCAAGGGATCCAACAATGCATCCACAGCTTCATAAATGAAGCCCATTGCACTAATATTTCTTATGAGGGGGCTTATTTATTACGGCCTGAATGGGGCCATATGCTCGTTTCCACGTAAGCCTTCAGGCTCACCGGAAACAGGAGTTTAAGAAGCAGGGGTCTTCAGACTGCTGCTCCTTAACTCTTATGCCTCCTATGAGGCGGCAGGCATCAATCTGTCCGATCTCATGCGATAGGGTTGATTGACTCCCTGCTAGCGGCCGATTGTCTGCAAATTTGCAGGGGGCGGCATTGCACAAGCAGTTATCAAAACTGCTTGTGCAATGTTAAATGGTGGCATCGTATGCTGTCGGCATTTAGCGATGCAAGGCAGACATGATTCGCTATATCGATTAATGTCCGACCAGGGGTATGAAAAGCTACCCCTATGTCCGCTCCACCAATCCATCATAATTTCTGTACCCAATTCATAGTTATGCAAAGTTATTTTTTTTTTCTTTCTAAGCCATTGAAATTTATTAGAACATCTAATTTTTAAGGCAGTAAAACTATTCAAATTACCTAAACTATAATATAGAAAAAAATTATTATGCACACAAACAAAAATGAAAATAGACAGATGAATCACAGGCTTTTTCAAGGGAGTTTGATTTTTTTTTTATGAAAGCCAAAATGGACATTGTCAATGTTAAAATAAACATGGTTATTGTTTGCATTCATACCAAAAACTTAGTTTAAAAAGTATGGTGTTAACAAATATATGCTATTTTAGGAATCAATCTCAATGCCAATAATTTTTATTTTTTAATAAACTGAAAAACAGGTGTCATTCAAAAAAAATTTATTACCTGAAAATAACATATTGCAGATGAATATTCATTTTAAGTTTTAAAGAAAATTACATATGACAATGTTACAAAATGGTGTGCAGATTGAGAAAAAAAATCACTTCCTACTTTAAATATCATTATATTCCATTTACTTGCAGGAAATAAATGATTCTTTTTTTTCAAAACTAATTGTGCAAAGAAACTATTTTTTTCCCCACAATATTGTTTCCAGGGCATTTAATTTAATATTGTTCCTTAAGACAAAACTATAAAACCATTAAAGTTATATTCCATTCAAGCAAACAGCATAATAAACTATTTAATCCATGTCGTATTAAACAGTGAAGAGTGGAGAGTAAAATATTTTGTATTAATAGTGGAGAGAATGATTTTAGGCAATCCTACTTGAGAATAGTTGATCAAACTACTAAAAGTACAAGGGTCTATTAAACATTATTACCTAATTTTATAATTTATCACTGAAATTTTATTAAGATGAACATCACACAACCCAATCTTTTATTAATACGAACAGGGAAAAATAGCAAACATTTTTAAAACCCTGGTTCAAAATATTATCAATATGTGTAAGGTTAAGCTCTTTTTTCTGTTCCTATTAAAAAATGTTGCTCAGATTTACTGTTTCTATGTCTATGTATGATTAACTCTTTCAATTGTTTTAATTGTATTATTATTTATCAGTTTTAAGTCACATATATACAAAACAAATATGGAAACATAAAAAGAAAACACAATTACACACAAGAAAAGTAATTTGTACAACCTTAAATAGCAAAAATAAAGATGCAGAAACACATCCCATAAAATAAATAAATAAATATGTTTACATATATATATATATATATATATATATATATACGTGGGTTTTGCTTTAGGTGCTCAATACTCTATACTGTAAGAACCAATGTTTGATATATCCTTAAAAGATAGCTTAGATAGTAAATAGCTTTTCAGAGTTCAGAGTACCAGATTCACTATAAAATGGTAACGGATTAAGACTCTGTTTACTGCAAACTGGAAATTACGTCGCAATTGCTGAATGTAACCTCTTTCAAATTTAGAAACTTCTTGTTTATCCATATACTGTATGTGTGTGTATAGAGAGAGAGATAGATAAAATATAGATAGATAAATAGATAGATAGAAAATAGCAATGAATGACTTAAGTTTGACAAAATAACAATTAATGCAAATACTCTATTTTTTTTATATTCATATGCAATTGTTCAAATAATAGGTATTATTTAACAAATCACACCAGAGAAACACAATGTATCAAACTAACATAGTAGATGAGGTTGAAAAAAGACAACGGGTCCAGCGAGTTTGGACCTATACAAATCTTAATATACGTACAATAAAAGCTCCAGTTGATCATAAATTAATCCCGTTAAAAAGGTGACTCATTTAACACACACAATCATATCCCTGAATTCTGTTTCTGGTCAGAAATGTATCTAAGACATTTTTAAATGTATCTAAGGTTTTGGCATTTACTACCTCCTTAGGTAATGAGTTCCACAATGTGATTGCTCTTATAGTAAAAAAAATGTATTACGTTGCTAGAGATTAAGGGGCCTATCTATACAGGCACAAAGATTGCTGCGCCATAAACCCTGTCGCCTGCTCTGAGCAGGTGGACAAGAATCACCAGAATTTCAACCCGGTCGAGTACGATCGGGTTGATTGACACCTCACTGCAGGCGGCCGATGGCCGCGAGTCTGCATGGGGCGGCGTTCGCACAGCAGCTCCTGTGAGCTGCTGTGCAATGCTGAATATGGAGAGCGTATTGCTCTCCACATTCAGCGAGGTCTGTCGGACCTCATCCGCACTGTCAGATCAGGTCCGACCTGACATTTGGTAAATAGGCCCCTATAATCTCCTTTCCTCCAGTCTTAATTGGGACCTCTTGTCACAAACCATTATCTTGGAATAAACAGAGCTTCAGTCAAACACTATATATGGGCATTGAATATATTTATATAAAGTATTCATGTCATCTCTCTAAAACACATTTCTAGAGAAAACAGACCACAGTTTGGCTATTCTTCTCCTCATTGCTTTAAATTATCCACTTCCTTATTAGATTTTTGTCCCCTTCACTTTTTTGCAATGTCTTTTTACGAGATTGGTCCCCAGAACTGCACTCCATACTCAAGGTGAGGTCTTACCAGGATTTATATAGTTACAAAATTATCCCTTTCTTCTCTTTCATCAATTCCTCTTTAATACATGCTAGTATCATATTAGCCTTAGAAGCCGCTGCCCCTGCATTGTGCACCCTATCTTTTGCTTGTTATCTATTGCTACTCCCAAAATCCATTTCCTCCTCTGTTTTGCTAAGTATTGTCCCAATTTAAATAATATCTATAAGCTGATGCCTATTTATTAAGATGGTGAGAGCTTTATGATTTGTGAGATATTCTTCTCTAAATATCACAATATTTAATAGATCTTTTTTACTAATGGTTAAAGATCTATTAGCTTTTAGTGAATAGGTTCCATAGGCCCCAACAACACACAGGTACTAGATAACATTACATAGGAAACTCTCATCTTTATCAATAGAGTTAATAAACCTAATTGCCCTTTTTCCAGTAAAGAAAAGTAAAGAAATTCCAATCCATATGTTCATTCGATGGAGTCCATTAAAATGTACAGATATATTTACCCTTTAGTAACAAGTTGCATCAAATAATATAAACCTTAGTGTTTTAGAATTTGCCGCAGTGCCTTAAGCGCTTTCTGATTAAACTGAAGATTCTTTGAATAAGATCTTTTTTTTCTTCTTACTTATTAATGCTCTTTTAAACTGACCTTTCATATCTCTTTAAATTCATAGATGTTATGACATTAGTCCATCTCTGTTGCTATGCTACAACTGTGACGCAAACATATAACATCAAGTACAAACCTAGGATAAAATTAATAAACTGTTCATCTGCATGATTATATGAGTAAATAGACGAGTGTTCAGATTCTTTAGAACTCTGTACAGTTTGTTCTTGTGGTGTTGTAAAGTTGTTTTCAAAAATAGGTCAAAGGAGAAATTAGTGATTCACTTACTCTCTTATATTGGTACACACAATGTAATTTCATACATTCATAAAAAAATGTCACCGTCACCGCTTTATGTAAACCAGTATTTTTCAGTGATGCATTACATTATACATTATAATTAGCCTCCTACGGTGTGAATGATTTTTTTGTTTATTTGCTTTATTTCCATTGACTTGTATTTCTTAAAACAAATAACAACAAAAAATTAACACTGTAATGCTGCTTATGCAATTAAATAATATGCTCATAGGTTTATTTTCTTTTTAGTAAATATTCAATAAATGTTAAACCTGAATTACTTTTCTGGGAAACACAAAAGTGATAGATATGAGAGTTACTGAATAAATAAATCTCAGTAGGTAATGAGCATTAGATGTTTTTATTAATGTTCTGTAATATAAAGACGTGATGGGAAACTTCCTATAACACATCTTGGCTGTGTGTACATTTATGGCTATCATACACACAAATAATAATATATTTAACAAAAACGCCCAGAGGCACAGTGCCCAGATTTTGGTAAGGTTGCTGTTCATCTCTCCAGATGGCTTCATTTGAGTTTTGACTACCTTGTTTGCCCACCCACAAGAAGCCCCTAAAGCACATGCCTTTTCCTGGGGCCAAAAAGCATATGGCATACATTCTTAGTTCTGCCGTATCCCAGAGGCCAAAAAAAAATGGACAGAGGGCCGCATGTGGTCTATGTTCCACCAGTTGTCCATGCCTAATATAAAGGAACACTTTACTAGTATTTACTATGCTGACAACTGCTTTTCCTCTTCTTCTAACATTACTGACTCATAAAAATATGTTGCAAAGTTGATTAAAGGCAAATGCCAGTTAAACCACTAAGGACTGGCCAATGACATTATTAGTTCAATCAAAGTAAACTTTTGTTAGTGTTACACCCCCTCTGATTATTTTTCTAGTTCTTTTAGAACAGAAGTTACCTTTGTTCAGGAGTTACCCAATTCATTGGAGGTCTTTTGCAGATTCTATCTGTGTAGGTCTAGGAATGTAGGTGTTCACTTTTGAACAGAAAACTATTTGAGTGCTACGCATAGTAGTCATTAAAAATGTAATCTTTGCCTGGCAAAAAAAAAATATTAAAATTGTACAAGCTAGCTAATTGGTCTAAAATATTTAACTATTTTGGGAAATCCCAATTTTGACCCAGCAATTGGATCCAGGGTGTTTCAGAATTGGAAACATAAGGGTTTTATTTATGATGAACAATTAAGGGGAAAAGACCCAATAAGTTGTAAAACATTTGAAAAACGTAAGAAAGAATTTTATCTCTTATACTGAGTTTTTCACCTATCTCCAAGTCCGTCATTTTTTTAATGAAACGTTTCAAGATTATTCTGAGGATTGGTTATGGTTAATAGTAGAACAAGCATTAAATATATATAAATCAGATAATCATCCCATTTCTGTCTTATACAAAGTAATCAAAACTTTCCAAGGATCAAAGAATATTGAAAAAATATCTGCTGCCTTGTACCAACCAATAGATAGATAATATAAAAAGCTTTACATCAACAGACGATACAACATTGTCATCCAACTGGATTATTATAATTTATTTGTATAATGTTGCCAATCTCTGTGGCACTTGGTACAGAGATAGGGTTATACAGAAGGGGGGGGGGGGGCTTGCTCCAAAGCTTACAATCTACAGGTTGATGGTGCAGAGACATAAGGTTTGGGGTAGCTTGTCACTTGGATTGCAGTTGCAGCTTAGAGTCAAGGCAGTTTAAGATTTCTTTCGGGTAGAATGAAAAGCAGAGGAGAGCTGGAAAGCCTCTCTGAAAAGGTGGGTTTTCAAAGAGCGTCTAAAGCTATACAAGTTTGGAGACAGTCTGATTGAGTGGAGTAGAGAGTTCCAATGGACATATGTAGTGCATGAGACATCTTGGATGTGTGAAAGGAACTTAGAGATAATTGGAGTGGAAAGATGTAGGTCAGAGGTTGATGAAAAGATGACTTGGGATGTATTTGGAGATGAGAGAGGAAATAAAGTTGGGAGTGAGTTTTTTGAGTGCTTTACTGATTAGAGGTAATACTTTGTATTGTATTCTAGAGTGTATAATTATCCAGTGTAGATTGGTGATTAAGGTGGATGAGTCTAGCTGAAGCATTCATGATAGATTGGAGGGAAGAAAGCCAGTGTTTGTAAAGGCCATTTAGAAGTAAATTGCAGTAGTCACATGTCAAATGAGGGAATGAATTAGTATTTTGTGATTTCTTGAGTAGGAAAGGATGATTTCTGGAAATGTTGTGGAGGTGTGCATGGCTGGATTTGGTGAGAGCTTGAATATGTGAATGTGAGTTCAGAGTCAAGTGTGATCCCAAGACAGCAGACCTGGGGTGAGGTGCTGAGAATAGAGTCTCCAAACTATAGGAGAAATGTCAGTTGTAGGATATCTCGGAGAGGGAGGAATAAAAAGCAGCTTAATTTTAGATAGATTGAGTTGGAGGTAGTGCGAAGACATCTAAGAGGAAATTGCAGAGAGACAGTTGGCAATCAGGTTGAATAAAGAGGGAGAAATATCAAGAGAGGAAAGATAGATTTGGGTTTCATCAGCATATAAGTGGTAGTGGAAACCAAGGGAGTGGAAACATTTTCCAAGGGAGGACGTATATATAGAAACAAGCAAGGAACCCAAGACAGAGCCTTATAGTACTCTTACTGAGAGAGACAAAAGATCAGATGATATACTGTTAAATAAAACTGTAAATGACCCTTTTCAAAGATAGGAAGCAAACCAGGAGAAGGCCGTGTCTAAGGTGCCCAAAGAATGTAGGATTTTTAAGAGGAGAGGATGGTAAACTGTGTTGAAAGCAGCAGATAGATCCAGAAGAATTAGTAAGGAGTAGTGTGTCTTTGCTTTAGCTAATAGCATATTATTTGTAAGTTTAGTAAGAGCAGTTTCTGTAGAGTGCTTAGGGTAGAAAACTGATTGTAGGGGATCAAGTAAGGAGTTAGTTGACAGAAATTGAGTTAGGCAATTATAGACCATTTGTTACAATAATTTGGAGGCAAAGGTAAGTAAGGATGAGTGTAGTGAGGGCTTTTTTCAGGATTGTTGTGATTGACGCATGCTTGAATGTATCAGGAAATGCGCCAGTGATGAGAGACTGGTTAAATAGATGAGTTAGGACTGGAGTTAAAAAGAGAGAGGCAGGAAATAAGTTGTGAAGGAATAGGGTAATGTTGACAGGTTGTGAGCAGAGGATAAGAGTATTACTCTGTTACAGGAGAGAAGTAACAGAAAGTTTTGTTAAACAAACGAGTGAGTAGGAGAGCTGGGTTTGAGGAGTGTGAGGGAGAGATGTATTTTCTAATTGTTTCAATTGTTTTTTGAAGTGATCAGCAATAATATGAGCAGTGAGTCTAGTAGTGGGTGGAAGTGCAGGCAGACGTAGAAAAAACAGCCTTCTGGGTTTGGATGTAGACATGAGTGAAGAGAAATAGAATTGTTTGGATAGGCTGAGGGCAGAGCTGTATGATCTGAGGATACATTTATGCATATTTTCCTTCTGTGAAAGTCTGTAAAACATACTTTATAGCCCACAATGTATCTATATATATTTTTTTTTAGCCTTTTATGTTTAAAGGGACATGAAACTCCAAAAATGTTCTTTTATGATTCGTATAAAGCATACCATTTTAAACAACTTTACAATGCATTAATAGTATCTAATTCGCTACTGATTGGTGGCTGCACATATATTAATTTTAATCAATGGCTTTCCTATATGTTCAGCTAGATCTTTCAAAAGGATACCAAGAGAATGAAGCAAAATGATATAGAAGTACATTGGAAAATTGTTTAAAATTGTATACTCTATCTGAAACAAGAAACAAGAATCTTGTCTGTCCAGGATGGTGCATGAAAGATGGGTGTCGGTTCCCCCAGGGGTTCAGGAATGTGGTGGATTTTGTGATGCACCGAGGGACACCTGAAAGCACAGAGATGAGTGATGGGGTTGCTTCTAGTGGGCCCGTAGGCCGGCACAGTTCCCCTCCCCCCCCCGTCCCTTCCCCCTGTAGGACCCGCAGCGGAGTCCCCCTCCCTCTCCAGGGTCCAAAGTGTCAGGGATCCCCCTGTTGGAGGGAGCACTTGTGGCTGAGATCCTTACCGCATCCGGTATGGCGCCGGTGGTGGGGAAGGCCGTTGTGGGTCTGTTTAGGGCCTTTAGTGGCTTGTTACCACATGTCTAAGGCGGCCACTCTGTGGTGTCTCCTCTCCTGCCCACTGGCGTAGCTCTGGTGCCGGAGGCTCAACTAGGCCCCTTCGTGTCGACGGTCACTGACGTCACTTTTGGTCCAGACTTCCGGCGGGTGGTGCGGATGATGTAATTTCCGGTTGGAGTGTGGAGACATCGGCAGCAGCAGGTTCGTCGATGCCCGGAGCATCCAGGAAGAAGACAGTACAGGCAGGTGAGAGGGGGATACCCAAGGACATGGCCTCTGCTGCACAACGCTCTGCAAAGGCTTTAAAAAATGCTCAGGCAGCTTGGCACAGGAGAACAGGGGCTGGGTCCCTCTCACAAGGCAGAGGCATAGCCAAAGGGGGTGACAAGAGGAGCATCTCAATCGGGGCCTGGTAGGCCTGGGAGGTCTATGAACTTAAGGGGGGCAGTTCATAGTGGTTCATCACAGTCCAGACAAACTGCAAGTGCATGAACGGTAGATATGGTGGATGGCAGTGTGGTGAATAGCAGTGAGTGTGGTGCAGAGATGCAGGCAGTAAAGAGAGTAGGGACTGGCGTTGCTGCGCTAGCGCCACTAGCAGAGCAAGCTTTACTGGTTAGGCTGAATGAGTATGGTGGAGGTGAATTGTGTGCAATGGTGACTGAGAGGGACAGAATGCCTGGCATTACTTTGACTCCGGACACTAGCTTAACGGGAGGCAGGGGACAGGCCACGGTTGGATTGGGTACTCCCCTCTCCTTTGTGTCTCCTCTACAGGCAGGTACATCCTGAGCAGGCATGGCACAGTTGGCAGGCTGGTTGGCACAGGGAGCAAGTGGTCCACGGCCAGGGACATCACCAAAATTGGTGGCAATTGCAACAGGACCTGGAGGAGAGACCAGAGTGGCGGGTACCAGTGAATCAGCTGCTATTTCTTCCATACAGGCCCTCTTATGGGATTCCAGCTCAGACTCGGATTCTGATAGTGGAAGGGCTTTAGGGCTGGTTAATAAGGGGCAGAGGAGGATGTACAGGATGCTGCACAGGGTAGTATCAGTCCTGTGGCAGGGTGCAGGAGCGAGAGGCCCCACAGTCTCAGGGGCAGTCATGCCAGGAGTGGTAATCCCAGTGGTTCCCTCGTTGGCACCTTTAGAGGGGGCAGGGCCTCAGGGGCTCTCTCAACAGGGAGTAGGAGGTCAGCTTCAGGGTAGTGTTGCAGGGCAGATAGTCAGCAATCAGGGTGGAGCAGCTGCTAGGAAGGCGGCAGTGCAAGGGGATTCCTATCTTTGTTTTGTACATTCCTTGCATAGGCATTTGAAGCCAAAGACAGTTGCAAAATTTGCAAAAATGAAATACATCAATATCTTTGAGCTATCGGCTGAGGCCTATAGGGATAAAGACCGGGGCGCAGACGGGACACAAAAATGTGAAACGCCCGGACACTTATGAGGAGTGGCTGAGGTGTTTCGCATGTTCTCCACCTGTCATATCGAGGCGAGGCTGGTGTTAGCTATAGATCTGTTCAAATACTGGGACATTATAGATCAAGTGCACCATAACTTTGGGGACAGTATTTGGAGAACTTACTATTCAGAGTTCCAGTGTAAGATGGTGGGCAATCCGGTGCTGACTTTTGGATTCAAGGATTTGGATCTTTGGTCCCGGCTCGGGCATGAGCGTACCATGGCACTGGTGCCTAAACAGCGACCTGGACCGGTCAGGCAGATTGGGGCGCTTAAATGAAGGGGCAGAGAGTGCTAGAAGTATAACGAAAAACAGTGTGACAAAGGGGTATCTTGCTCCTTTCGTCACATTTGCTTATACTGTGGGGGCCCACACCTGAGCGTCGAATGTCAGCGTAGGAGGGATGAGATAGCAGGCAGGGGTCAGCCAAGAAGTGCTGCTGGCAACAAGTGCCCCAACACCTCTGAAGTTAACCGCTCTTAAGCCCTGGCTTGCAGCCTACCCGGATGGGCTGGTGGCGGAGCTGCTGCACAAGGGCATTCAGGAGGGGTTTAGGATTCCGGTTCAGGGGGAGGTTGTAGGTTGTAGGAACCTCAAGTCTGCATATGAGCACCCTGCGATCCTGCATGAGAAGCTTGTAAAGGAGCTATCTCTGGGCAGATTCACAGGTGATTCCTTCTATGGTGATCTCCCCGTTAGGGGTGGTGCCCAAGAAGGAGCCGGGGAAATTTCGTCTCATTCAGCACCTGTCCTACCCACAGGGCGGGTCGGTGAATGATGCGATAGCTCCCGAAGTTAGCTCTGTTAGGTACCAGTCCTTTAATGAAGCCATGGTGTTTGTCAAAGAAACGGGACCGGGACATTGAGTCTGCTTTTTGGCTGCTGCCCATTCACCCTTCATCTTTTTGGTTGATGGGTTGCCATTTTGAGGGGCAATACTATGTCGACAGATGTCCCTATGGGTTGCTCGGTTTCATGTGTATACTTTAATGATTTTAGCTCATTTTTGCACTGGGCCATAGCAATGGCGGTGGGGGTAGTGTGCTAGCCCAATACCTAGACGACTTCTTGTTGATAGGTCTGGCAGGATCACGGGAATGTGACAGGCTTATGGCGGTCATGTGACACTTGATGGGGGAATTCGGCGTTCCGCTGGCAGAGTATAAGACCCAGGGGCCTTGTACTAGGCTCACGTTTTTAGGGATTGAGATTGACACTGTGGAAAAGCTTTGTCGTCTCCCTGAGGACAAAATTCAGCGTCTGCTGGGAGTGGTCAGAAGGGCTGCTGCAGCGAGATCGGGAACTGTAAAAGATCTGCAGTCTTTACTGGGACTTTTAAACTTTGCTTGCAGGGTGATTCCCATGGGGCGAGTCTTTAATAGACAGCTTGACGCGCCGTTTAAGGGTGGTTGTGATGGGAAGGAGAGGATTCAAATCTCAGCGGAGATGATGGCAGACATTAGGGTTTGGGAGCTGTTTTGCAGCACTTTAATAGTATCCTCCTATGGCAGGAGTCCCCCATTGCAGTCGCTTCATCTGTTTACAGATGCAGCGGGCAGTCACGGCTATGGAGCCTACTTGGGGGTGCATGGAGTGCTGGACAGTGGCCCTCCCACTGGGTAGAGTTAGGGCTTACTCGCAATCTGATGCTTTTGGAACTTTTTCCTATTGTGGTCACCGTTGAATTGTGTGGGCGCAAACTAGCTAATAGGTCAATCGTCTTCTGGATGGATAACCTGAGCATAGTCTTTGCTGTTAATTGGTTGTCAGTGTCTTCGCCAGTAATGGTGAGCTACCTGCGGCATCTAGTACTTAGATGCTTGCAGTTCAATATCCACTTTGTGGCCAGACACGTCCCAGGCATGAATAATGTGATAGCTGATGCACTTTCCAGATTTCAGTGGGGGTTGTTTAGGAGATTGGTGTCTTCGGCCTTAGCTGATGGGCTGCCCTGTCCACTTTTTTATGGCAGATTGAAGAGACTGGGAGTTGATCCTTCCGCTGATCCAGGTGTCGGTGGCTCCTTCGACATGGCAAGCATACACTCAGCATTGGTATGATTGGGGGTGTTTTTGCAGGGGGCATGAGTAGTCTCCCCAGACGAGCTCACAAGGTCTTCTTCTTGATTGAATCATAGGTTTGAAGTGACAAGGGATGCAGAAGGAAGCATTGGGAAGTAGGTTGTCAGCTTTGTCATTTTTTAACAACCTGTATGGGTTCCAGAACCACATAGCAGTGTTTCTGATTAGACAAGTAGTGAAGGGTTGGGGCCGGTCTGGAAGCAGGCAGCCTGATGCCAGGGAGCCTATAACTCTGATGCGATTGCGTGCTTTGGTAGACGCAATCTACAAAAATGTATTTGTTCAGATGCGCTTTTGTGCTGGCGTTTTTTGGGGCATTGCACCTGGGGGAAGTTATAGTGGGCTCAAAAGCTAGCATAGTGGGCTCAAAAGCTAGCAAGGTCTCAGGGATTCAGGTACGGCACATACGGGTTGCAGACAGGTCCCTGATGTTGTTTATTCCCAGGTCCAAGATGAACCAAGTTGGTAAAGGGGCCTGGATCTCATTGCCACTGTCAGATGTGATGGATGTATGCCCAATTCTCTGTACAAGAGAATTTTTAACTATTAAACCACAGAGTAGTGAGCAATTTCTGGTTCATGAGGATGGTTTGAACCTGACTAAATTTCAGTTTGCGGAAGTATTGCATAGGGTAAAAATGAGGGCAGGCTTGGCTGAGATCCGCTTGACTCCTCATTCATTTAAGATAGGGGCAGCAACTAGCGCAGCTGCGTTAGGCTGGAAAGAGGAGATGATTAAGGCTTTATGTAGCTCGAAATTCCAGAGGTACAGGTCATATGTTAGGCCCCAAGTTCAGGATTAGTTACTTTCATGGTTGCTCTTGTGGGCAGTCTTCAGTGGCTTTGTATGTTTGGGGGGTGTAGCCTTATATTGTTTTGTTGTTTATTTTAAGTGTTGGCAGAGGGCCCACTAGAGTCTGGATAGTGGATCATTCCTATATTCACTGGGCAGCCATCCGTGCCCTTTCCATGCCAGACAGGCAACAATTGGGTTTTGCGACTTCACAAACATCATTGAGGTGGCTAGGCCAGAGAGGATTGAGTTGGAGTGAATTGCCTTCTCTTCTTCAAGAGGCGCAGTGCAGATGGGGCAAGCCCCAGATCATACTCCTGCATTTGGGTGGCAATGACATGGGGTCGGCACCGGTGTTAGATCTCATCAATGTGATGAGATCTGATGTGTGGTGGATGTGTGTGACGTTCCCGGGGTTATGTTTGGGTTGGTCCGACATCGTACCCAGGTTGCGATGGAGGAACTTCCCAACACCCAAGGCTGAGCTGGATAGGTCAGTACTGGCCGCAGGTGGTTTTGTGGTACATCATGACCAGCTATCGGCAGACAAAAAATATCTTTTCAGACCGGACGGAGTCCATTTATCGGATGAGGGATTGGACATATTTTTGGCAGACCTTAAGATGGCCCTGTCTTCCCAAATTTAAATAAAGGGGGAGTAATTCAGTTTCAGGATGTTACCCATAGTAAGGGTGGCATCAAGGGCGCGATCCGATATACGACGTAGTTTTCGGCGCAAGCGAGGGAACCCGCGCCGCCCGTAATTTCACCTCGCAACTCGACCTATCCAATATACTGTGCCGTCAGATGCTAAACTGGCGTAAGTAGGAAAAAACGGCGATCAGCTAAAATGTGCGCAAATACACATTTTAGTCGTCGCAAGTACTTACGCCAGTATTTTGTTTACGTAAACTCTCAATAAAGTGTAGTTTTATGCAAATTAGGCAACAAATCGTCGAAACTAACTGCCAGTTCTAAAAGATGCGCCACGTAATTACGACATTCAAAAAATCATACTTAAACCCCTGCGCAGCCGCCCATTTTCTTTAGTGTGTTTGGTTGGTTCTTGGAGCTACAGCAGTGAGTAGGAGAAAGTGGTTAAATTAGAGAGAGAGAGGCGCATTGCATATATTTAGTTAGGTCGGATTTTGCATACAGAGATATACAAAATACACAACACTTTTTTTTTCTAACACCTTACACATTTTATTTATCTTTTACAGTGGGAAAGGCTGAGTGTTTGGTTGTGATTGTGTGTGATTGAAGTGGGAGTGAGTGTGTGAGTGTGTGTAGTGTGAGGATGTCAGGGAGAGCTAGGGCGGGGGGGAGGAGGGAAGGGGAGTTGCAGGGAGAGGATTATGGTCAGGAGGAGCAGCAGAGTCCCCGTCAGGGAGTCAATGGGGTGGGGAGAGGGAGACTTAGATGGGAGGATGGGAGTGGGGTTGCCCCAAGGCCAGGCACACTCAGTAGAAGAGGGATAGAGGGTGCACATGGGGATAGAAGGGGGAGGAGGGAGAGGATAGGGAGGAACCCACATCAGGGATATCCCAGGGAGGGAGCCAGGCGGCCCAGGACGAGGAGCGTATGAGGTGCCCCAACTTCACCTTTGCTGAAAACCTCGTTCTAGTCCAGGCCGTCCTGGAGAACCATACCCCCCCCCCTTTAGCCAAGAGAAGGGCAAAAGAGTTGCCCGTAGGCGTAAAGATGCCTGGCTGAAGGTGGAGGAGGCAGTTAATGGTGTGTCCCAGCAGAGGAGGACTGTGAATGGCCTAAAGAAAAGGTGGAATGATTGTAAGAGGAGAGTCAAGGAGAAGATGGGCCAAGAAGCAATGTCCCAGAGGGCAACAGGAGGTGGGCCTCACCAGGAGGCAGAATATAATGAGTGGCAGGAGCTCATTCGTAGGTCCCTGAGCGTCACAGCAGTTCGTGGACTTCCAGGGGCTCGTGACTCAGGGATTGCAACATCAGCGCAGCATGCTGGTGAGTAACATCCCACACACCAGTATTATATGTATTTGAGATATAACATCATATGATGTCACACATTCATGTACACAATGAGGAGCATGGTATTTGGCCTTCTAAAAAAAACATCTACAATTAGATTTCACATTAAAGGGACATTAAAACAAATCTTTTTATTTCATTATTCAGATAGAGAATACAGTTTTAAACAACATCCCAATTTACTTCTATTATCTAATTTCCTTCATTATTTTGTTATTCTTTGTTTATTAAATATCAATGCACATGGGTGAGGCAATCACACGAGGCATTGATGTGCAGCCACCAATCAGCAGCTTCTGAGCCTATCTAGATATGCTTTTCAGCTAAGAATATCAAGAGAATGAAGCAAATTCGGTAATGGAAGTAAATTACAAAGTTGTTTAAAATTGCATTCTCTAGCTGAATCATGAAAGAATAAAAATGGGTTTAATGTCCATTTAATGCTACTTAACACATTGAAATTCATGATATGAGGTGGAATAGTGAAATACTAACATGTCTCAGAGTAACACAGGCCACAAGCCACATGTAGAGTTTTCAGTAAATGGACACTATAGTCATCACAACCATAGTGTCACTTAAAGAACACATTTTCACCATCACTGACATGTACACAGAACTATTGTATGAAACACATACATGTATACTTTGCATATTAAAAACCCTCATATCACAAATCTCAATGTGCACATGCATTTTATAGAGTTTGACATGAGAATGTGTATAGGCCCTAGCATGTACATTGTATGCCCACATGGAAATATATCTGACTGTACTAATCCCTCTCATCATTTGACCCCTCCACAGAACCTCCAGTCACCAGGGTGCAAACGCCCATGCATCCACCTCCACCACCGCCACAAAGAATTTCACCACCTTGACCACCGGTCCAGAGAGTCCAACAAGAGTATGCTCCCAGGCATGAGCTGGGATGGACTGCCTCTATTGACAATCCAGATGTCATGCCGCCAGCATTGCAAGAGGATACCTGGCAGGAGCCCTGGCCGGAGGACTATTCCTTTGGCTTGGAGGGGCAGCCAAGTCAGCCCCGAAGGGTAGATGCCTTTACCCCCCCCCAACAATATCAGGCCAGTCAGGGATTATACCACCAGGCTGAGTGGGTGCACACCAGCCGGCAATGGGACTACCAGTCCATCCGGAGATCTCCACCGTCTGCTTCGCTTGGAAGAGCTCCAGCATCTGAGGAGGAGCATAGAGCTGTCATCATCCCTCAGGCAGCACCGCCTGTGATCCCTCCGGCAGCACCAGCAGCTGTGATCCCTCCGGCAGCACCAGCAGCTGTGATTCCTCCTGCAGCACCAGCAGCTGTGATCCCTCCGGCAGCACCAGCAGCTGTGATCCCTCCGGCAGCACCAGCAGCTGTGATCCCTCCGGCAGCACCAGCAGCTGTGATCCCTCCGGCAGCACCAGCAGCTGAGGATATTGAAGTTGAAAGAGCAGATAGAGGTGAACCTGCGCCTAGAGTCCCTGCTGGGGAATAGCCTATAGATCCTCTCACTTCCGCCATGGGCGACGAATACATTGCCCTACAGAGGAGGCAAACATCAACCTGCGAGAGGCTCACATCAACCTGCGAGAGAATGCAGAGAGACCAACGCAGGTTTTACAGGAGCCAACAGACTTTACTACAGCGTTCCATTGAGCTGCAATGGGACATGGCAGCATCTTTAAGTGGTATCGTCCAGAATCAATCTCAGATGCTGAGAGTTATTTCGGACATGCAGATTCAGAGTGACAACAGATGGAGGGAAAAAAACCAACTGTTGGGTGTGTTGGTGGAGCATTTCACACACCAGCAGGACATTGCCTCCAGCATCTCATCTGTGGCCAGCACTCCTGCAGGATCCTCTGAATCCACACAACCCAGGAGAGGCAGGAGACACACTCCAGGCCCCTCAGCCCCCTCATCTAAGAAGCCTAAAAAAAAAAAAAATATTGTTATATTTCATCCTAAATCTTGTCCTCTGTTATTTACCATATAATTGTCATCCACATCCATGTGAGGGGTGTTTTAGTACACTAATATCTTTGAAAATATAATAATGCCTGTGTGGAAATGGCCCAGAAAAGGTAATATCATCATGTTTATGACATATTCATGTTCTCTAAACCACATCACATAGTTGTGTATGAAGGGTACATATAGTGATATTCACTTTTAAGATGTAAATCAAGGTTTCTCACATCCAATAGAAATTGACCCATGTGCAGGGATAGGCACGAGCCAAGGCTGTGGTGGACATTTTCTAAGGTAAAGAGTTTTAGTGAAGGACACCTTGCCTATCCCTGCACATGGGTATATATATCTAAATAATAATGTTTTTACAGAAGGTGTGAACATAAGGTATGAACATCAATTTTCATTCCTCGAAATGATAGTCAATAAACCATAGTGACAAAAACATGAATTGAACTAATGATATATTTTCAGTAATTAGGGTGGTTAAGGGAATGGGGGTGGGATGTAGTAGTTTCACTTACATGCAGTGGAACTCCGCAGTATGTAATTCGATGACCAGCTGCAGCAGGGGCAGCACCATCACCATGGACCTCAGCAGCAACTATAGAATCATCATGTGTAGGCGTAACAACAGGGGATTGTAGGGCTTCCAGCACCCCTTGTGCCCCATGATGCACCCCTTGTGCCCCATGATGTCCCCTTGTGCCCCATGATGTCCCCTTGTGCCCCATGATGTACCCTTGTGCCCCATGATGTCCCCTTGTGCCCCATGATGACCCCTTGTGCCCCATGATGTCCCCTTGTGCCCCATGATGACCCCTTGTGCCCCATGATGCACCCCTTTGTGATTGGTTTGACAAACTTGCAGGGGCAGGAATAATAAATGCTTTGAAGAGGTTAACTATTTGTGATCTAACTGCTGATATGTATGTTGTTAAGCATGCACTTGTTAGGCCTTCAGAGAGTTACGTTGGTTTCTAAGTCAGTGCAAGGGTTCCTGCGGCTGAAATTTGTGGTGAGATGAGAATGGAGTAGATTTTCTGAAATCTGCGCGCGTAAGTACTTACGCCGTATATTGGATACCAAACTGCGCGTGTTTTGTATGTAAGTCTATGGGCCAAAAAATGACGGGCGAAGGCAGAAATATACCAGTGTAACTTCTAAGTTACGCCGTATATAGGATACCAAATCCGTGCAAATATTGGCGTCGCCGGCTTTTGCGGGCGACGATTTATATTGGATCGGGCCCCAAGAGTCCTGGCTCACCTTAGGTGAGGGGGTTCTCTTGTGGCGAGAGGTCATGGCCCAAATTACAGTACAGGGTCCACAGGGGTGACAGTCAGGCTAATGGGCAGGGTGATGTCCCCAGGTCGTGCCCTGGGGGTGCCCCGCATGCCTGCTGACTGAAGATCCTCTAGGGAGTCTGGTGCCATCTGATAGGGGCGAGATTCCGCAGGGTCTGCTCACGCTCAAAAAAATGGGTCATGACCTCTGGTCATATGGGGTTTTAGATAGCAATGTATGCCGCCACCTATGGTTATTTATCAGTTATTTATTTATGATAAATAAGTGCGGCCAGGCTTGGCCTTTAACCCAGCTCTGCGTGTCTGTGTTTATTTGTTAGAGTTATGAGTTAGTACGATGTATTAGGATGAAACGTCTAGTAGGAGCTAAGCCCTTACAGAAGTGCAGGGAGCCTGTATCCAGAAACAAAATTAAGGGCCTGCTCCTCTGCAGATATGTAAGCCTAGGGGGGTTTGCAACAATGTTGCAGGTTAAGGGGAGGGGTCAGCCTTACTTTACTTAAGCGAGAGGAGGGTCCATTCCTGCCTCTTTCTTCTTCCTGGAGACCTTGGAGAATCTTGTCCCTCCCTCCCTTCCCCTTGTTAAAAAAAAGACAGAGTTGACAGTGAGTTTTAACACTGACATAGACCTTTGAGAGGTTTGAGGGGTGGCGGCAAAGTCAAAGTTGATGGCTTCCATAGGGTTGCTGATCTGGGATAGACAGGGGGGTTAGTTGGCCTAGTCTTGGTAAGCCCTTACCCGTCTATGTAACTTTGACTCTCCCCTGAAGTACATTGCTGTATGGCTTTGTACACGGGTGCCTTATTGGTTGGAGTGGTCTGGCGAACATGTATCTCCTAACGGCGAGAGATCATGGCCCAAATTACAGTACAGGGTCCGCAGGGGTGACAGTCAGGCTAATGGGCGGGGTGATGACCCCAGGTCATGCCCTGTGGGTGCCCCGCCCTACGGGTAGGGCGTCTGGTACCATCTGATAGGGGCGAGATTCCACAGGGTCCGCCCACGCTCAAAAAAATGGGTCATGACCTCTGGTCATATGGGGTTTTAGATAGCCTTATATGCCATCACCTATGGTTTATTGTTTATCAGTTATTTATTTATGATAAATAAATGCAGCCAGGCTTAGCCTTTAACCCAGCTCTGCGTGTCTGTGTTTATTTGTTAGAGTTATAAGTGAGTACGATGTATTAGGATGAAATGTCTAGTAGGAGCTAAGCCCTTATGGTAACTATTCACCAAGCTATTTATTTCCTCTTAAAGCTTCAGCTCTCTGTTCTCTTATTTTAATTTTTTTGATGAAGCTCTTCATTTTCATACTGGGTGCCGCCATCTTGAAGCTCATATATTCTTGCACCCTGTGACAGAAGTGGTAAAAATTCAGTGATCAGTGATGTTTCTGGCTTTTTCACAATTGTATTATGCACTTCGGGTTAGCGCACAGTCACATAATACAGAGTGGGAAGTTTATATTTTTAAAATTAAATAACATATAAAAATTCTTCAAGTATAATATAGAGCAATGAAGTCATTGCAAAAATGTAAAGCACTTGCTCTGTATCATGCTGTATCATGCCTTTTTGGTGCTGTCAAAAAGGCACCAATATGACTGATCTGTGAATCTGCACTACCTCTATCACAGAGTGGAAGTGTACATAAGTTCCAAGATGGTCCATTTTATATCCCTTTAACGTTAACTCCAATCCATTTTATACAATAAACACACATAATATTAAAATGTTTTCAGTGAAATCAATTCCTCAAGTGCTGAACCTGATCACAAATATAAATAAAATATTTTGATACTGGGGCGGAGCCAACTACCGAAACAACAGGACGTGCATGTCAGGAGCTCCTACTAGGACTTATCTTTTTGAAGGCTTATAAATTGAATTTTGCAATATTTGTGATTTCTTATATGCTTCTCATAAGATTTAGTGTTCATTAATACTTTTAAAAAAAATTTCTGAGCCTGAGATGTAAATACCTCCTGACATTTGTCCTATAGACCGACTACGTGGACGCTTTTTGCAGTTTCAGAAGCATAGGTTGCCACATCTGCATTCTTACCAAGACTTTGGGAAGAGCTGTTACAATTATAATTGACTAGCAGTTGGTATCATGGGAGATATCACTACAAGAATACGCACCATCTTACTAGACTTTCAACGTGACCTGATAAAGTCTCTGGGCCGTGTCTTTGCAATCCCTGAGAGGATCTATGCACAGAAGAGTGAGACATATCTGTCTCAAGGCAAAGAACCGGCTTCTTGCTGTGGATTTTTAGCGGCATATTTTACGGGTGGTGCAGATGACTTTCGTGAGCGGGATGTGCACCCTTTTTAAAAAGATCAAGGCAATATGTAGATGGGATGACCGACTCTGGCTTACTGCTTTGGCAGACCTTCCCAGCTTAATGGAGTTTCCAGAGAGGGCGGACAGCGGACCCGACGACTCCCTGCAGTCACTGAATACTGATGTCTGCATTAGGAAAATGATATGCAGCCAGACCAGACGACTAGATGAGCCACATTACAGCCTGGCGAAAGAAGCATTTCCTACCAAGGCTCCTGCTGGCTCCATTTTTATGGACTTGGAACAGGACAGTATAACACAGTTGAAGTCTAGCTTGAATCAGTACAAGGCTGGGATTGGATAGACATTCCCATAACATAATATCTCTATTGACAGTAATCATAATTCTGCTTCTTCCATAGCTATATATCCCACATCCTTACATTTTGTACGTTATAGTGGTTATTGTTAGTAACTGAATTTATGCAAAATGGCACCTTAACTGATAGATTAATAGAAATATTCTCAGTAGAGAATACAAGCTTGATGCTTTGGTTATGCTTTAGCTGCAAATTATTTACTAGTAGGTCTAAAGTTTCTATACAACTCAGTATATGGTAGTTGGCACCAGACTTTATAGCCTATAGCTCACCAAGTTATTGTTTATTATTGTACCTAGCTAAATGTGTGCAATGAATGGCAGATACAATGTTTTAGATACTAGAGAGTTGTCGATGATTATATTGATATGTAGCATGTATATACCCATACTATGTTTAAGTGTGATTATCCATAGAAGCTATCAATACACCCCCCCCCCTACTATTTAAAATGAGGTATTGTCTCCATAGGTTCTTTCTCCTGAATTATAGTACCTACATGAGTAAAGTAAACAATTTTGAAGAGATATTATAATATACTTTAGGTTGTTTAGATACGGCTATAGATATATTTACTTTTGAGACTGTACTAAATATGTGTTCAATTCTTTAATTTTGTTGTTTATAGATGACTCATGAATGTCAATTTTTTTGTATATGACTTTTGGGTATGATGGATTATATTCTACATGTAATTTGTTTGTAATTACCTCAATAAAAATATCTTTGCTTTAAAAAAATATATATATTTTTATACTGATGTATAATTGAATAAAATGAAGTAACTGACATTTTGTTTGCAAATCGCTGTAAAACTGTCACATAGCATAACCAGTGTTCCCTCTAAGGCCATATTTTGTGAGCTACCCAGCAGTAAAACAGTTAATTAGTGAACCACATCCTCAAATAGTTAACACTTCACAATGCAGACAGCAAGTTATGGTTACCTTATCAACTGTTTCAATGCTGGGACGCTCACAAAATATGGCTGTCACATGGAAAGCCATTCCATCTTTCTCTGCTAAGCAAAGAGTTAATATAAAACTTTTAATTAGCGCTTTACACACAGTACTCTCACGCCTGTTTATTTCCAAGAGTCTGTTGCACTCAACACTTGAGAGCTCCATCCAGGAGGTTTAAGATTAAATAGGGGATCAGACATAGCACAAAAAAGGCTTGAAAAAATGTTAATGAGAGAAGAGGTGAAACACATTGACAGTGTCTGAGCCTGAAAAGCTCTCCATTAACAAACTGTTGCCTGTGAATTTGACCTTTAGATTATGTTCCATCTTACTGGGCACCTGTTGTCTGGCAGAGAAGCCACTTGTGCACTTGAACTGCATGGGATTCCATCACGTCATAATTATGTGCAGACTCTTCACATTACTTTCTTTTTGTTGTTGTTTTGTTTGATAATAATATTAACTCCTTGGTTTCTGGAAAAAAAATATTTTTATAAAGCTTTCTATAGACCCACAAATTTAAAGGGACAAACACTGTGTAATTACAAGACATTTATGTTGACTTGGTATATAATGAAATATCAGCCAAGTCTGAACATTTAAAACAAATGAATATCTTGATTTGCTCAAATTGATTTTTTTATTAGCCACATTTCACTCACTATGGGTTAGATTATGAGTGGATCGCTATTTATCCGTACCAGGCAGCACGTGTTTTACAAGTTGAAAGTAAAAAGTTTTTGCTTGTATACTACCCCAATGCGCACAAACAACCAAAGTTAGAGAATCGTGACCTTGCTAATGTATTCCGCCATAGAAGTAAATGGAACAAGAAAAGTGGAATAAATACCTATACTCACGCATAAAACCTGGTCGCTTTTAACCAAGCCCACTAACCCAACATGAAATATTAATATTTCATATTCCAATGTTCTTCACATAGGGGAATATGTTCTTTTTATTCATAAATAATACATATTTCTACATATCTGATGTTATTTTGGTAACATATATATCTATACATATATCTATACACATATATTTATATATATATATATATATATATATATTGTATACATTTTTATATATATATATATATATATATATATATATATATATATATATAGAGAGAGAGAGAGAGAGAGAGAGAGAGAGAAAGAGAGAGAGAGAAAGAGAGAGTGAGAGAGAAAGAGAGAGAGAGAGAGAGAGAAAGAGAGAGAAAGAGAGAGTGAGAGAGAGAGAGAGAGAGAGAAAGAGAGAGAGAGAGAGAGAGAGATTTAGGGATATCTATTTATAAATATTTAGAACATTTTCCCCTATATGAAGAACATTGTAACTCATTATTAACCCTCTGAGCAGGGTGCTGTTATTGCATGGAGCATGAAGATCATGGGGCCGAATTATCAAGCTCCGAATGGACCGCTGCTCCATAACTTGTCCACCTACGCTGAGGTTGCGGACATAAATCCGCCCAATCCTATACGATCGGGCTGATTGACACCCCCTGTCTGCAGGGGCGGCATTGCACAAGCAGTTCACAAGAACTGCTTGTGCAAGGATAAATGCAGACAGCGTACACTGTTGGCATTTTTTGATGTGAGGAGGACATGATACGCTACATTGTATCATGTCCGTCTGCACTTTAATAAATCGGCCCCTAAATGTGCATATGCTACTGAAACAGTGATAGAAGCATTGTTGCTAATGCAATTATATTACAAAATACTTATGTTCAAATCTGCGTTGCACTCATGCATGTTTTAATTTTGACTTTTATGTTTCTTAAAAGGAAATAAACTCCATTTTTTTCCCCTTTTGTGATTAAGACAAAGCATACAACTTTAAAAACGTTTTAAATTTGCTTCTGTTATCAAATTAGCTTTGTTCTTACAGTATTCTTTGTTGAAGATATAACTAGGTAAGTTCTAGGTAGTTCTCCTGTCTGGGGCACTGCATGGCAGGAAAAAATGCTGCCATCTAGTGTTCTTTCAAATGTATAACATTCTAGCAAAACTGCTGCCATATAGTAATGCAAATAAGAGATGTGCATTTGTTCCATTGCAAATGGATATTCGCTTCATATTCAAATTAATGAATAAATGAAATTTTAAGAAAATGAAAAAATACTGACTACATTCTTCAGTATGCATTAGTTTTCTTTAAATTACTTTTAAGGGGTTAAATAGTTACCTTTTGCATGCTTGAGAGCCAAGCTAACCCATTCCTCTTCTTCTCAGAGCTCTGACCTTGCTAAAAGAGTCTCCCAGGGTGCCTGTAGCTTAGGAATATTTATATTTGTTTAACGAAAATGAAAGTAAATGTTCTACGAATATTCAGTATTAGTTTTTTTTTTTTCATTCATAATTTTTATTGGGACATTAGAGATTGTACAGTATCAAACAAAATCAGAAAACATAGATACAGGGAGTGCAGAATTATTAGGCAAATGAGTATTTTGACCACATCATCCTCTTTATGCATGTTGTCTTACTCCAAGCTGTATAGGCTCGAAAACCTACTACCAATTAAGCATATTAGGTGATGTGCATCTCTGTAATGAGAAGGGGTGTGGTCTAATGACATCAACACCCTATATCAGGTGTGCATAATTATTAGGCAACTTCCTTTCCTTTGGCAAAATGGGTCAAAAGAAGGACTTGACAGGCTCAGAAAAGTAAAAAAATAGTGAGATATCTTGCAGAGGGAACAAGGAGCACTCTTAAAATTGCAAAGCTTCTGAAGCGTGATCATCGAACAATCAAGTGTTTAATTCAAAATAGTCAATAGGGTCGCAAGAAGCGTGTGGAAAAACCAAGGCGCAAAATAACTGCCCATGAACTGAGAAAAGTCAAGCGTGCAGCTGCCAAGATGCCACTTGCCACCAGTTTGGCCATATTTCAGAGCTGCAACATCACTGGAGTGCCCAAAAGCACAAGGTGTGCAATACTCAGAGATATGGCCAAGGTAAGAAAGGCTGAAAGACGACCACCACTGAACAAGACACACAAGCTGAAACGTCAAGACTGGGCCAAGAAATATCTCAAGACTGATTTTTCTAAGGTTTTATGGACTGATGAAATGAGAGTGAGTCTTGATGGGCCAGATGGATGGGCCCGTGGCTGGATTGGTAAAGGGCAGAGAGCTCCAGTCCGACTCAGACGCCAGCAAGGTGGAGGTGGAGTACTGGTTTGGGCTGGTATCATCAAAGATGAGCTTGTGGGGCCTTTTTGGGTTGAGGATGGAGTCAAGCTCAACTCCCATTCCTACTGCCAGTTTCTGGAAGACACCTTCTTCAAGCAGTGGTACAGGAAGAAGTCTGCATCCTTCAAGAAAAACATGATTTTCATGCAGGACAATGCTCCATCACACGCGTCCAAGTACTCCACAGCGTGGCTGGCAAGAAAGGGTATAAAAGAAGAAAATCTAATGACATGGCCTCCTTGTTCACCTGATCTGAACCCCATTGAGAACCTGTGGTCCATCATCAAATGTGAGATTTACAAGGAGGGAAAACAGTACACCTCTCTGAACAGTGTCTGGGAGGCTGTGTTTGCTGCTGCACGCAATGTTGATGGTGAACAGATCAAAACACTGACAGAATCCATGGATGGCAGGCTTTTGAGTGTCCTTGCAAAGAAAGGTGGCTATATTGGTCACTGATTTGTTTTTGTTTTGTTTTTGAATGTCAGAAATGTATATTTGTGAATGTTGAGATGTTATATTGGTTTCACTGGTAAAAATAAATAATTGAAATGGGTATATATTTGTTTTTTGTTAAGTTGCCTAATAATTATGCACAGTAATAGTCACCTGCACACACAGATATCCCCCTAAAATAGTTATAACTAAAAACAAACTAAAAACTACTTCCAAAACTATTCAGCTTTGATATTAATGAGTTTTTTGGGTTCATTGAGAACATGGTTGTTGTTCAATAATAAAATTAATCCTCAAAAATACAACTTGCCTAATAATTCTGCACTCCCTGTATATGCTAATACATTTTGCAGTTTCTCTATGCTTGGGGTACATATATTATATTAGCTTTTATTTTCAGTAAAATATAACTTAATCTTTCTTGCTTATTTCCTATTTACCCATTGTCAAGTATTAACAAATTATATTCATACTTATATATAGCTTCAAGCGATACATGTCAACAACAGTGATCTCCAACAGTGGGGTAATATATCTACATCTCTAACATTAGTTACATAAGTATTAGTTTTGTTTAAAATGAAACGAATGCTGAATAGTGCAGCCAACGAATATTCAGTGGAAACAAATTTCCCAGAGTATTCGTTATTTAAGTTTTGGACATACCAAATTCTTTCAGCGTTGCAGAAGTCTAATGCAGAAACACTCCAGACCTGTGCTTTTCATTAAAGGATACAGAGAGAATTAAGAACATTGAGAATAGAAGAAAATTGGTTATTTAAAATGACATTTTCTATCTGAATTATAAAGAAATACATTGTTTTTGTGTCCCTTTAAAGATAATCATTAACATTCAGGGTTGAAGCATGTTTCACAAATAGATAAATACTAGAATAACAGCTCCTCATTTTGAAGATAGAAGAGAGATTTGTAGTAAGGTATGAAAATGCTTCCTTAGGGAAATGAAATCTTCCATTAGAAGTGAAAGAATCCTATTCAATAATGATAGAAGGGATACAAATGATCACTTTTTTTTTTTTACTCCTTTTAATTAAAGAAGGCCTAGATTTAGAGTTTGGCGGTAGCCGTGAAAACCAGCGTTAGAGGCTCCTAACGCTGGTTTTAGGCTACCTCCGGTATTTGGAGTCACTCAAAAAAGGGTCTAACGCTCACTTTTCAGCCGCGACTTTTCCATACTGCAGATCCCCTTACGTAAATTGCGTATCCTATCTTTTCAATGGGATTTTTCTAACTCCGGTATTTAGAGTCGTGTCTGAAGTGAGCGTTAGAAATCTAACGACAAAACTCCAGCCGCAGAAAAAAGTCAGTAGTTAAGAGCTTTCTGGGCTAACGCCGGTTCATAAAGCTCTTAACTACTGTACTCTAAAGTACACTAACACCCATAAACTACCTATGTACCCCTAAAGCGAGGTCCCCCCACATCGCCGCAACTCGATTAAATTTTTTTAACCCCTAATCTGCCGACCGCCACCTACGTTATCCTTATGTACCCCTAATCTGCTGCCCCTAACACCGCCGACCCCTATATTATATTTATTAACCCCTAATCTGCCCCCCACAACGTCGCAGCCAGCTACCTACACTTATTAACCCCTAATATGCCGTCCGCACGCCGCCGCCAGCTACATTATCCCTATGTATCCCTAATCTGCTGCCCTAACATCGCCGACCCCTATATTATATTTATTAACCCCTAACCTGCCCCCCACAACGTCGCCGCCACCTACCTACAATAATTAACCCCTAATCTGCCGACCGCAAAGAGCCGCCAGCTACATTATAACTATGTACCCATAATCTGCTGCCCCTAACACCGCCGACCCCTATATTATATTTATTAACCCCTAACCTGCCCTCCCTAACATCGCCGACACCTAACTTCAATTATTAACCCCTAATCTGACGACCGAATCTCGCCGCTATTCTAATAAATGTATTAACCCCTAAAGCTAAGTCTAACCCTAACACTAACACCCCCCTAACTTAAATATAATTTTAATCTAACAAAATTAATTCACTCTTATTAAATAAATTATTCCTATTTAAAGCTAAATATTTACCTGTAAAATAAATCCTAATATAGCTACAACATAAATTATAATTATATTATAGCTATTTTAGGATTAATATTTATTTTACAGGTAACTTTGTATTTATTTTAACCAGGTACAATAGCTATTAAATAGTTAAGAACTATTTAATAGCTAAAATAGTTAAAATAATTAAAAAGTTACCTTTAAAATAAATCCTAACCTAAGTTACAATTAAACCTAACACTACACTATCAATAAATTAATTAAATAAAATACCTACAATTACCTACAATTAAACCTAACACTACACTATCAATAAATAAATTAAATACAATACCTACAAATAACTACAATGAAATAAACAAAAAATAAAAAAGAACTAAGTTACAAAAAATAAAAAAATATTTACAAACATAAGAAAAATATTACAACAATTTTAAACTAATTACACCTACTCTAAGCCCCCTAATAAAATAACAAAGCCCCCAAAATAAAAAAATGCCCTACCCTATTCTAAATTACTAAAGTTCAAAGCTCTTTTACCTTACCAGCCCTGAACAGGGCCCTTTGCGGGGCATGCCCCAAGAAGTTCAGCTCTTTTGCCTGTAAAAAAAAACATACAATACCCCCCGCCAACATTACAACCCACCACCCACATACCCCTAATCTAACCCAAAACCCCCTTAAATAAACCTAACACTAAGCCCCTGAAGATCATCCTACCTTGTCTTCACCATACCAGGTTCACCGATCCGTCCTGGCTCCAAAATCTTCATCCAACACAAGCGGGGGCTGGTGATCCATCTTCCGGCGGCTGAAGAGGTCCAGAAGAGGCTCCAAAGTCTTCATCCTATCCAGGAAGAAGAGTAGATCCGGACCGGCAACCATCATCTTCCAAGCGGCATCTTCTGTCTTCATCCGATGAGGACCGGCTCCATCCTGAAGAACTCCACCGCGGACCCATCTTCATCCGGCGACGTCCAACTGAAGAATGACAGTTCCTTTAAGGGACGTCATCCAAGATGGCGTCCCTCGAATTCCGATTGGCTGATAGGATTCTATCAGCCAATCGGAATTAAGGTAGGAATATTCTGATTGGCTGATGGAATCAGCCAATCAGAATCAAGTTCAATCCGATTGGCTGATCAAATCAGCCAATCAGATTGAGCTCGCATTCTATTGGCTGATCGGAACAGCCAATAGAATGCGAGCTCAATCTGATTGGCTGATTTGATCAGCCAATCGGATTGAACTTGATTCTGATTGGCTGATTCCATCAGCCAATCAGAATATTCCTACCTTAATTCCGATTGGCTGATAGAATCCTATCAGCCAATCGGAATTCGAGGGACGCCATCTTAGATGACGTCCCTTAAAGGAACCGTCATTCTTCAGTTGGACGTCGCCGGATGAAGATGGGTCCGCGGTGGAGGTCTTCAGGATGGAGCCGGTCCTCATCGGATGAAGATAGAAGATGCTGCTTGGAAGATGATGGTTGCCGGTCCGGATCTACTCTTCTTCCCGGATAGGATGAAGACTTTGGAGCCTCTTCTTGACCTCTTCAGCCGCCGGAAGATGGATCTCCAGCCCCTGCTTGGGTTGGATGAAGATTTTGGAGCCAGGACGGATCGGTGAACCTGGTATGGTGAAGACAAGGTAGGATGATCTTCAGGGGCTTAGTGTTAGGTTTATTTAAGGGGGGTTTGGGTTAGATTAGGGGTATGTGGGTGGTGGGTTGTAATGTTGGGGGGGGGGTATTGTATGTTTTTTTTTACAGGCAAAAGAGCTGAACTTCTTGGGGCATGCCCCGCAAAGGGCCCTGTTCAGGGCTGGTAAGGTAAAAGAGCTTTGAACTTTAGTTATTTAGAATAGGGTAGGGCATTTTTTATTTTGGGGGGCTTTGTTATTTTATTAGGGGGCTTAGAGTAGGTGTAATTAGTTTAAAATTGTTGTAAGATTTTCCTTATGTTTGTAAATATTTTTTATTTTTTGTAACTTAGTTCTTTTTTATTTTTTGTACTTTAGTTAGTTTATTTCATTGTAGTTATTTGTAGATATTGTATTTAAGTAATGTATTGATAGTGTAGTGTTAGGTTTAATTGTAGGTAATTGTAGATATTTTATTTAATTAATTTAATGATAGTGTAGTGTTAGGTTTAATGGTAACTTAGGTTAGGATTTATTTTACAGGTAATTTTGTTATTATTTTAACTAGGTAACTATTAAATAGTTATTAACTATTTAATAGCTATTGTACCTGGTTAAAATAATTACAAAGTTACCTGTTAAATAAATATTAATCCTAAAATAGCTATAATATAATTATAATTTATAGTGTAGCTATATAAGGATTTATTTTACATGTAAGTATTTAGCTTTAAATAGGAATATTTTTTTTAATAAGAGATAATTAATTTCGTTAGATGTAAATTATATTTAATTTAGGGGGGTGTTAGTGTTAGGGTTAGACTTAGCTTTAGGGGTTAATCCATTTATTAGAATAGCGGTGAGCTCCAGTCGGCAGATTAGGGGTTAATAATTGAAGTTAGGTGTCAGCGATGTTAGGGAGGGCAGATTAGGGGTTAATACTATTTATTATAGGGTTAGTGAGGCGGATTAGGGGTTAATAACTTTATTATAGTAGCGCTCAGGTCCGGTCGGCAGATTAGGGGTTAATAAGTGTAGGCAGGTGGAGGCGACGTTGTGGGGGGCAGATTAGGGGTTAATAAATATAATATAGGGGTCGGCGATGTTAGGGCAGCAGATTAGGGGTACATAGGGATAATGTAAGTAGCGGCGGTTTACGGAGCGGCAGATTAGGGGTTAATAAGTGTAAGGTTAGGGGTGTTTAGACTCGGGGTACATGTTAGAGTGTTAGGTGCAGATGTAGGAAGTGTTTCCACATAGCAAACAATGGGGCTGCGTTAGGAGCTGAACGCGGCTTTTTTGCAGGTGTTAGGGTTTTTTTCAGCTCAAACAGCCCCATTGTTTCCTATGGGGGAATTGTGCACGAGCACGTTTTTGAGGCTGGCCTCGTCCGTAAGCAACTCTGGTATTGAGAGTTGAAGCTGCGTTAAATATGCTCTACGCTCCTTTTTTGGAGCCTAACGCAGCCTTTATGTGGACTCTCAATACCAGAGTTATTTTTATGGTGCGGCCAGAAAAAAAACGGCGTTAGCTACGCGGGTCCTTACCGACAAAACTCTAAATCTAGCCGGAAGTGATATAATAATAATATTAATAATAATTATAAAAATAAAGTTTGAACATTGTTTTATATTTTATTTGTCTAGTATTTAACTGCAGTTTGAACATCTTTACCATCTATGTAATGTTCTAATTTAACAACAAACAAAAAAACTATTTCACACAAAAAAATGAGTGCAGAAATACAGGTACAATGTTCCTTCTATGTGCTGAAATATTTTCCAAGCAGTAAAGGCAACAAATTGTTCTATTAATTGTCACTTTGTATCAACAAATTGGTTGAGTTTTCTCCATTTTTTCTTTCACCACTGTACTAAAACCCCTACCTAAACAATTCAGTGCTTTTGTCCCTGTAAAGCAACTGCTTGTCCTGAGTAATAGATACCCAGTGAAAGACTAAAAATGTTATCACTTACAGGGGATGACCATTCTGAAAGTACTAGAGAAGATGTAACACCATTATAATGTGTGAAGTTACTTTGGCCAACAAGACTAAACAAACATGTTTTGGTATTACAAAGCCATTGTTTTTCAGGTTTAATGCCCTTTCACTTTGAGGGTTTGCCCATAATTATTGCCCATTGATGAGTGAGGGGTACAGCTGTGATTCTTGTTTTAGTATTCAATTTTCATCCCTCTCACTGTATACCGCAGCTGCCATTAACTACACCCATATTATAGTTACAAGATGAATGAAGCAGTTGGAGATTCCAGACGGCTGCCTGTGTTGTTTTTCTTTCCAATACTTTCTAAATGGAAAATTTGTACTTCAAAGGGAAATAAAACCTGCTAACATTCTTTCATGTGATTTGGTTACAACTAAGCTAAGAAATGCCAATGCAGAAAAAGGGGAGTTAAGGTATTAACCCCTAATCTTTCGGTGAGACCATTGTTCTTTGATTAGTTACAATTTTTGCAGTCAGAGTGAGGTTAAGGGGTTAATATATGATTTAGCACAAATTAGTGTTCATTATCATAATAATTACCCAGTATCCTAAGCTATGAAGAAAGCTCAGAAAAGAAAGAAAGAAAGATTGAAAAAAAAAAGGGAAAATAAGATTGATTCAGCTTAAACTAAAGATATTGGCATTTATAACACCCCTTTATTGGAAATAAGGACAATCTATTGCTCAAACTATTGATCAGATGTCCCTCTAAATGTTAAATGTTCATGGTAATATGTTTACAGTGTAGACATCAAAGTTTAAATGAAGCATAAAAATTGCATTAAATGAGCCATTCTTCCCATAGAAAGGGGTAGGTGGTAGATAGTAAGAAAGAAATATTAGATAGATAGATAGATAGATAGATAGATAGATAGATAGATAGAAAGATATGAGGGAAATGAAAGGAAACTACTTATTATTATTATTATTATTATTTATTAATAATAATAATAATAATAATAATAATAATAATAATAATAATAATAATGATACAATAATAATAATAATATATCTAAACTGAACATATTTACAAATAAAAAATGTTTGTATGAAATTATTCATTTATGTTTAAAAGTGACTAATAACGTTGATTTTTCAATTTGTTTTTGTTTGAACTTGCTATATAGTGTTAATAATGATTTTGCATTTTAAGCTTCAATACATTTTATTTAAAGAGTAATCTCAAGGAAAAATGTGTTTAGAAGTACCCCGTTTTGCATGTAATGCTTTAAAATAAGTAACAAAATAAAATCTCAGTTATTTCTTTTCAATTGTTTCTGTAATATAACAGGGTCTCTCCCCTTGCCAAAGAAAAACTCTCAATCCACATTTGAGATTTCTGGCAAAAAAAAGAATACTGTAATACTTCAATGCTGAGGCTAAACATTCATCATCACCATGTGGTGTGAGTTGTTATAATTGAAAAGATTTCATATTCTCATGAATTTTCATGAAAGTCTGGAGCACAAGCTTTAATTTCTTCATGAAGCAAAAGATCCATGTAAAATCAACAATGATATTATGCCCTATATGTGTTAATCCTCAGATACCAGTAACAAAGAGACATGCATGCCATTGATGAAGTACTCGAGCTTCTGGAATCTGAGATTAAGAGAAGCAGCAATCTAGGGTTACCAGCTGAGAAGATGCTGTTCACAGACACCTAATCTCCTGGAGTGTAACAAATGGATTTTTTTATTTTCTTTTTGAAAACTGTGTAAGTATTAAGTTCTCATGAAATTACCAACTACAGTTCTGCTATGCATTGCGACTGCAGCCAATGGCTTTCCAGAATGATTTGAATTTCTCTGCTGTACACAATATATGATGTGCTGCTCCTTTACAAGACATCTCTAGCCTCCTGGGTGGTATGGAAAATATGGCAGCACAAACACAGTAAGGTTTATAACTATATTCCAAATGTTACAAATGGAATATAAGGCTATGCTGATTCTATAGTGAAACAGGAGCTTCCTAAGAAAATAAATAAATTAATATATATAGATAGATAGATAGATAGATAGATATATGTGTGTATATATGTATATATATACATATATGTATGTGTTACTGTTAAAGTAAGAAATCTGGGTAATCCTAGGATTACCCAGGTAAAATGGACATTTACCTAAGCGGCTACCGATATATATATATATATATATATATATATATATATATACATACATATCCATCTTTAGAAATGTATATGTATGTATCTCAAAGCCCTTTGTCACCTGAGATCTTCTATCTTTGAGCCTTTATAACTTTTGTGTGCATTATTTTTTATTTTTTTTTTATTTTTTATTAGACAGTGTTATTATAGAGTGTAAGTGTACTTTGTAATGTATTTTTTATGTGTTTTGTGACACTTTTTAGTTTTGCGAAACAGTTAACCAGAGCTCTTAAATCGCGGTAATCATTCAAGCATAAATAAAGAATGCGCTCACGCAATGATGTATACTTTCAACTCGTAATACGAGTGGTAAGACCTATGAACACAAACCCTTGTGATATACACTTTATCGCTTGGGCACAAACATTTGTCCTCCACTCATAAACTAGCCCATTAAACTCCAAAATTTTCGGCAATGGAGAAATGGAGATAGAGGAGCTGGCTGAAATTTGGAATACAGATGGTTTGGAGGTAAACAAAAAACCACCATGATGACTGTTATTTTTGTCTTGTCAACATCAAGGGCAATAATCAAAACAATCAAAGCAAGTGGACATAATCTGAAATGTATTCAGCAAGACAACCTTGTTCACATTAAAATGAGCTACTGCTTCCATCTTTCAGACATCTACTAGAGCTGCCAGAGGAATCACAAATGTCTGATGACGTACAAGAAGACAGCAGTGAGGAAAGTGACTTTGATTTCAGAAGAACTTCATCATGCGCTTAACGTTTTAACATTTTAACACTTTGTATTAATACTTTGCAATATTAATAGCATCAAAATTTGTCAAGATCATATCAAAAACAGTAGATCATGCGATTAAGGATCCCACATTTTGACAGACAGTATCTAAAAAACTTTAGCTGATAGAGCAAAACTGATACAATTTTTGGAATAAGGGCCCCAAATATATACAGGAAATCTTACCTATGCGAAATTCACAATCTACTTGAACATATCTTCCCAAAATGACCAGTTGTCTAACTCCTTTTGGACACTTCGTGTTTACTACTCTTTTATTGCTGTTACAACATCCAGCTCTCTTTCTTCAGTACAATGAGTTCTTCTAATAGACTCATTTAAATCTCCATTCAACACTGATCCACTCTACCAATACCTACACTGGATTCATATTTGCTCCAGAACCACATTCAAAATAGTAAATATTTTTCAATCTACTAGTGACCTAAATCTCTTCTCCCCAATTATAACCTCATCCCTCTCCCAATCCCACCACTTTTCTTGTATTGCACCTACTATGTGGAACTCTCTATCATGCTCATAGTGTTTCTCGACTTTAATTGCAGTCTTTGAAAATGCACAAATTCAGAAAAACCTAATATTTACCCATAAATATGTGAAATTTTCCAAATAAACACAAAGGGACCAATTTATCAAGCTCCATAACAGACCGCTGCTCCATAATTTGTCCGCCTGCTCTGAGGCCGCGGACAGAAATCAACCCAATTGAATATGATTGGGTTGATTGACACCCCCTGCTAGCAGTCAATTGGCCACAAATTTGCAGGGGACAGCATTGCACCAGCAGTTCTGGTGAACTGCTTGTGCAATGATAAATGCAGACAGCATATGTTGTCGGAATTATTCGATGCGCAGCGGACATGATACGCTACATCGTATCATGTCAGCTCGTACTATAATAAATATACCCCAAATTCTTCCCTTGTATTCATCCATAAACTTCTAACTTCTAGATTATAAGTAATTAAGAAAACAAAACACTTCCTTTTTTAATATGTATTGTTTTGTAAAGTCTGTTAACCCTGTATTTTATCTATGTTATAGTTCATGTTTCTGCATTTTCTGCGTGTGTTTGCAGTATACCAGCAATAAATTAATACATTAATAAATATTAATATAAAAAGGTATTATTATAATATTTAGTGAATCACATGGAAAACATGATACTACTGCAAACACATCTCAGTGAATGTGAGACATTTTTCTACAGTGATTCTTGTCTTCCATCTTTGTCACAAAATGTTTGTTAGTGTGTGTGTATATATATATATATAGCAGCTGCTCATTCAAGTAGTAGTCTCTGAGGAAGAAGGAATCATTAAAAAGCCTTTGAAATGCGTTAGACAAGACAAACTAACTTTATCCAGATACCAGAGGACCCGGGTTCGTTTCATTCCTGCTACTGTGGATTATTAAGGCATTATCTGTATATACAGACCCCCAAGAGCCTTTTAAACACCTCAAATCTTTGAGGTTATCAAGTGTAAGCAGGCATTTTTATAGTGTGTGTGTTTATGCGAATAAAGTGTACCATCATTTTTAAAACAGTATCACACTATTTGTGGCTTCTTTCTTTGCATATTCGTTCCTGGAGGGATTTACCATACTCTGAGAAGGAATAGACACAAAGGGGCAGAGGGAATATTGACCGCTATCAGTGCTTTGAAGATTTCACCTTACATCAAGAGGGAAGCAGATTTACATAGGAGTTGATTTGTGCTGTGCAAACATCTTACCTCATAAGATTGAGAATATGAAACAGTGAAAAGGTGGTAAGAGTGCTATCTATATAGGTTTGTGCTTAAATCCCTAAGTAGTCTAATATAATCTCCAAATATAGACTGTAGTGATAAGAAGAGGATAGGGGTGGGGGATAAGCGCTCTGGAGGGAGCAGACCTAAGGAGGATTTCAATAATATTCTATATATGTATATATATAAAGAGTGATAAAGATGTTGATTATATAAAAAAATGAAAAGAAAGCGATCTCAAAAAAGCTATCAATTTAATTAAAATAAATGTCAGCAATATGTAAACAGCAAACATTCAGCATAGGACATATAACATAAAATCAATTACTGATGACTAGTAATAAAGATGCCGGCATCAAAAGGAAAAACTAGTATTGGCAGTTTTTATACATGTAGCATTAAGGATTCGAGTTCTAAAATAGCAATAAGTTAAAAACAACAATATAAGAGACTTGGGGCTCCATGTACTAAGCAGTCAGCGAGCTACCCGCAACAAATCTCGCGTCAAAACTCGCAAACTGATATGTACAAAGTCGTCAACTATGTTCAAACTCGCATCTTTAAAATTGCGAGCGTACTTATCCGCCAAACCTCGCTACCTCTCCATTTTTCACTGTAATTAGACACATTTGACCACCAACTCGCCAAAAACGAATGTACTAAAAAATCTATTTGTCCGCTCGCTACAATTTCCGCTCCCACCTCGTTATTTTTGCCTCGCCACCTTTTAGGTGGCGGGCAAGGTACAAAACAATAGGAAAGTCAATCTAGACGCCAGTCTAGACATATATAAAAGGCAGTAATATCAGCATTGTACAGCATAACTGGCGTCTAATTTGTCTCTCATTTCCATGTACATAAATTGCGCCAAATTTGTCGACTGTAATTAAAGAGTAATCTATATTTTAAATTTGTATTGTATAGTTGTCAATCTTTATAATTATTTTTATATTAATATTTATATATTATCAGATCCAGATGAAGCCATATCCAAATTGTAAATAAATATTACAAAAATAACGCTCTGTTATCACTCTTCAAAAAATTTAGAACAATAATAAAGTTGTTTAGATAAGTTGAACTTTTATAGGAGCAAAATTCTATTCCCGCGACTACTATGATGTTCGTGACACCTTGCATGTCACGTGTTAATAATTGGCCAGACAATTCAACTGAAAGTTAAAAGTACATCAGCTTAGTCGCAGCGAGCGAGACGTCAAATTTATCAATAATCCGCCACTGCTCGCGACGGGCTAGACTTGTCTATTTATTGGGGGATTATTAGTACATAGTGACAGCGGACACCATTTCGCCCGCGGCGAGTAACGGCGAGTTTATCCGCGTCTAAAATGACGGATGAATTGACGGCTTAGCACATGGAGCCCTTGATATATGCAGTAATTTACGCTAATATATAAAAAACCTGTATTACAGGCACAAAGAATAAAATACAGATAATAATAAGATACAAATGGTAAGTCTGTTATGAGAAAAGACAAACCAACAGCGTGTGTTTGTGTCCGTTAGAAACAATTGTGAGTGAGATCTGTGAATAGTGACGTCACGTCATGTGACTTGTAGTAATGATCCAATGATATCAAGCGATATGGTGTAACGTATTTTGAAAAAAATATATACCGGTATATGGAAAAAAGAAACTTAGTGTCAATTTTCTTTGTAGCAGTGTAAATTATACTTGCAAGTAGCAGATTTCTGTCTTCCGATTTCTCCTGAGGGAAAACAAGTCAGCTGTTTGGAACAGTATTGTAGATGAAATGCAAACCAATGTGCGTCTTTTCTTTCTGAACTCCAGATAGAATAAACAGTTCTTAGCAAGGTGCTCTTTATTCAGCAATCTTTGTGACATGTAGTAGTATGGTAATTAGAATAAAAGAACAACTTTAGGCACACAGGAATTATTCATATATCTAGCTCAAAAAGGTTTTGTGAGGTAGAAATGAACCTGTTATGGTGCCGCCGTAAACAAGGTAAGGTGAAGGTGAAAACCAGTGGCTGTAAAGCGTATAGAAACCGCACACAGGAATTACTCATATATCTTGCTCTGCTTGGATTGTAGAGCTCGAAATGAACCTGTAATGTACAGAGTAGGAGACTGTATGGATATCTCTCATCAAATGTAAGCAAATCTACGCGTTTCGGCAGAGTGACCTGCCTTTATCAAGATGCTTAAAGATGTAACAAGGAGCCTTATATAGGGAGAGTGCGTGAATCATATCAATTAAGCTATAGGCGTGTTTATGGTTAACCCTTTATGGGGTGAATGATACAAGTATAATAGTTAACTAATAGATGGACATATAAATTTGAATAAATTTGTCTAAATTTGTCAGTTGGTGTGTGACATTATATTTTTTATGTAAATTATATTTCACGAAAAGTTACATAATACAATAAGTATACACGTAAAGACAAAAGACATACCTAGATATCTAGGTCTCAAAAAAGACACGTCAACAATAGGAATAGTGGTAAATGATTAGTTTATACTCTCATTGGTATAGTTTGTCTGTTTGCATAGAGCCAGTAATAATTAAAATATTTTACAAATTTTTATATAATATATTCAACATCAGAGATACAAGAAAAAATATGTACATGAAAATTGTATACTGGTAGGGTTAGAAAAATATATATTGCTAATGTGGAGTTCTGATAGCTAAAAAGTGACATAGATATCAGTTAAATGTTTTTTTGGAAATATTGTAAGCATAAACCTATACATACATATATATACATATATAGAATATTATTGAAATCCTCCTTAGGTCTGCTCCCTCCAGAGCGCTTATCCTCCACCCCTATCCTCTTATTATCACTACAGTCTATATTTGGAGATTATATTAGACTACTTAGGGATTTAAGCACAAACCTATATAGATAGCACTCACACCACCTTTTCACTGTTTCATATCTACAATCTCTAGGTGTTAGCATTTGCTCTCCTGCTCGCGTATTCACGAAGGAAACACTATCACATTATAATTCTTTATAATGGAACTATTTTCTTTTAGAGAAAATATTCTCTCAGAAATTCAGATTAAAGACTTTGAATCACATAATTCACCATCACACGATGATATTGATCTACATAGTACTTGTAAGGATTTAGAGGATACCCTCCTAAAAGAAATTAAACACTCAGTAGAACTTTCATACACACAAAAATATATTGATTCTAATATGGTCCCTAGAGGACTTAGATTAAAAAAAGATTGCACTTTTGAACTTAGTGAGGAATTATCCACAGAATGGTATAGTATCTTGGAAAATGCATCACTGGGTTTACTGAAAGTATTGATTAAATCCAGAGATTGTTCACTAATTAAAATAAAGAACGAAATTTAAATATTTAAAGAAAAATTAAAACCATTTAACAATGATAAAGAATTTAAAATCAAACAACAAATTATGATGAAAAACATCACTGAATTCAAACAGATATTATTAGAAGGCAAAAATAGTAAGCTTAAAAGAGATATAGAAGATTATAAAAATACTAATGAAAATGAAAATACCCCTAAACTTATATCAACTATAGAAGATGACAATGACATCATCCCATGCTCATCATCAGCAATAGTTCCAGCTGAAAAATTCAACACCAATACTACGGTATCCATTTTTAGTAAGCACAAAATAGGGAAAGATAATAAATTGATTAATAATAAAGAACAAAAAATTGCCCATACCAATAATAGTTATAAACAAATAAGAACTACTAACTATTTAAACAGAGCCTATACTCATAATGATCGATCGACATTCGATCACAACTTAAATAGGAGACAAACAAATAGAGATATGCAATACTTTAACCAGAACAGAAGATTCTATAATGATAGAAATGACTATGACTATAGAGAACAAAACCAACATGATAGCCATACACATAGAAATAACGACCATAGTGACAGATACTATAACGATAATAGGTCTAATCAGAACACATATTCCAGACCACATTACCAAAGACGGAACAATGTAGAATATAATACATCACATCACAGAAATTCCAATTACAGAGACAGAACCAACACTAACAATTGGAGAATCCCCCTGTCTAATAATTTTGAACCACTAAGAGACATACAAGAATGGTCAGAAAGTGGTCCAACACAAAGAAATAATAGTCATTTTTTAGGCACAACTCCACAACACACAGGACATCAAAAAAGTATTTCAATTTGGGGAACACCAAAAGGAAAAAGAGAAAGAGAGGGCGAAGAGGGAGAAAAACCACAAAAAAGACTCAGATAAATACATCACATACTAATCACAATATAGGGATATTCAACCTTAGCAAACATACACTAAGTGCAGAAGAAGAATCAATCCTAAAAAAGGGTCTTACATTCGCTCCAACTTGTAAAATGAACAAGTTCGAAACTCTAATAAATGTTAATCAGTATGTCCGCAAATTAACACTTAAAAAATATTTTCTATCCACCCCCCTCACAAGAACAATTAACAAACCAAGCAATTATTTACATTCTAATTTGAAAGAAAAATCCACCTTCTACCCCACCCATGAAAAGGGAGAGTTCATTAAAAACTTCGAATTGAAAGTTAAAGAGGATCTAGTCAAAATAGATACCAATACTAAAATCAAAGAAAATCTGACACTTAAAGAACGAAAAACGTTAAAATCCCTACAAGATAATAAGGAAATTGTAATAAAACCTGCCGACAAGGGCGGAGGTATTGTAATTATGGATGTACAATATTATCTAGAAGAATCTTACAGACTTTTACTTGACAATACCACATACACTAAACTTAAACACAATCCAATTGACTCTCAAAAAAAGAAGTTAAGTACTTTATTAGATAAAGCCAAAACATCAGGGGTTCTAACAGACTCAGAATTAAATTTTTTAAAAATAAACTATCCAAAAAATCCAACATTTTATTTGACTCAATATCTTCAAATCTTTCACAATATGTAGACTATTTTCTTCAAAATTATGTTATACAACTACCATCATATCTAAAAGACTCCACCCACTTTCTAAATATATTGAATGATATTGAATGGAAAGATAACTACACTATGGTTACATGTGACGTCAACTCCTTATATACTAATATTGATCATCATCTAGGATTAAAATCCATTGCCCATTATTTAGACAAAGACCCAAATTTGTTATATGAACAAAACAAATTCATCTTAAATAGTATAGAATTTATCCTAAAAAACAATAGCTTCATGTTTAACAATGAGTTCTTCCTCCAGACCAGGGGGACGGCAATGGGCACAAGGTTCGCTCCAAGTTATGCCAATTTGTTTATGGGTTTTTTTTAATAGTCTTTTCTATCTAGTGGCCAATGGGGAGCGAACCTTGTGCTCTATAAAAGATATATTGACAATATCTTCCTGGTCTGGAGAGGAGACCATGAGATTCTAGAACTGTTCCTGGAAGATCTGAATACAAATAATTTAGGTCTTACTTTTTCATATGAACATAGTATGAATTTACTCCATTTTCTGGATATTGAGGTGGAAATCGTTGATAACACAGTCAAAAACAAAACATACTTTAAAACCATTGATTCTAATAATTTTATTCATCAAAATAGTTGCCACCTCAATAAGTGGAAGGAAAATATCCCCAAAAGTCAGTTACTCAGGATCAGAAAAAACTGTTCAGATCTAGAGTCATATGACTTACAATCAAATATTTTACTAAAAAGATTTGCCGAGAAAGGATATAACAAGAAAAAAATCAAAAACACCATGCTATCTATTAGAGAAATCGATAGATCCAGTCTATTAAGAAACAAAACTAATAAGAATAAAAATAAAAATTCATATGAGACAAATATGGCCTCTACTAGTCAAATGTTTATTCCATTTATCACAGAATACAACACTCAACACAATGAGATAAGGGCCATTTTAAACAGACATTGGCACTACATTGAGAAAGATCCCATATTAGGCACAAAAGTTAAAAAACATCCAGACCTCATATTTAAAAAGGCAAAAAATCTAAAGAGCTATTTGACACCTAGCGAATTTAAAGGAACTGATATTAATTCCATAGATAGAGATTTAAGAAATGAAAAAAATATCTGGCTTCTTTCCTTGCTTTAAATGCAAATCTTGCAAACACAGCAATAAAATCAAAAACATCACGTCTACTAACAAACAATTTACATTCACTATCAGGGACACCATAAAATGCAGTGACTCTAATGTAATTTACTGTATAAAATGTTCTTGTGACTTATTTTACATTGGCCAAACTAGTAGATTACTAAGAGACCGGATGCGAGAACATATTCTGAGCATAGAGCATGCAAATACTAAAAAATTACTCTATAAACATTTCGCTGAAGTCCACCTTGGGGATTTAAATTGTTTCCAATTTTGGGGAATAAAAAAGTTAAAATGAATCATAGAGGTGGCAACATGGAAAAGATGCTTCTTAAACAAGAAGCTGAGTTAATCTTTAAATTTAAAACAATACATCCACTTGGGCTAAATAGCTCATTCGATCTAAATTCAATCATATAAATTCACAACACCAAAAGTGGCTAATCTTACATGTAGTATCTAATAAACAATATTGGATTTATGTATATGTATGTATAGGTTTATGCTTACAATATTTCCAAAAATCATTTAACTGATATCTATGTCACTTTTTAGCTATCAGAACTCCACATTAGCAATATATATTTTTCTAACCCTACCAGTATACAATATTCATGTACATATTTTTTCTTGTATCTCTGATGTTGAATATATTATATAAAAATTTGTAAAATATTTTAATTATTACTGGCTCTATGCAAACAGACAAACTATACCAATGAGAGTATAAACTAATCATTTACCTCTATTCCTATTGTTGACTTGTGTCTTTTTTGAGACCTAGACATCTAGGTATGTCTTTTGTCTTTACGTGTATACTTATTGTATTATGTAACTTTTCATGAAATATAATTTACATAAAAAATATAATGTCACACACCAACTGACAAATTTAGACAAATGTATTCAAATTTATATGTCCATCTATTAGTTAACTATTATACTTGTATCATTCACCCCATAAAGGGTTAACCATAAACACGCCTATAGCTTAATTGATATGATTCACGCACTCTCCCTATATAAGGCTCCTTGTTACATCTTGTAAGCATCTTGATAAAGGCAGGTCACTCTGCCGAAACGCATAGATTTGCTTACATTTGATGAGAGATATCTATACAGTCTCCTACTCTGCACATTACAGGTTCATTTCAAGCTCTACAATCCAAGCAGAGCAAGATATATGAGTAATTCCTGTGTGCGGTTTCTATACGCTTTACAGCCACTGGTTTTCACCTTCACCTTACCTTGTTTACGGCGGCACCATAACAGGTTCATTTCTACCTCACAAAACCTTTTTGAGCTAGATATATGAATAATTCCTGTGTGCCTAAAGTTGTTCTTTTGTTCTAATTACCATACTACTACATGTCACAAAGATTGCTGAATAAAGAGCACCTTGCTAAGAACTGTTTATTGTATCTGGAGTTCAGAAAGAAAAGACGCACATTGGTTTGCATTTCATCTACAATACTGTTCCAAACAGCTGACTTGTTTTCCCTTAAGGAGAAATCGGAAGACAGAAATCTGCTACTTGCAAGTATAATTTACACTGCTACAAAGAAAATTGACACTAAGTTTCTTTTTTCCATATACTGGTATATATTTTTTTCAAAATACGTTACACCATATCGCTTGATATCATTGGATCATTACTACAAGTCACATGACGTGACGTCACTATTCACGGATCTCACTCACAATTGTTTCTAACGGACACAAACACACGCTGTTGGTTTGTCTTTTCTCATAACAGACTTACCATTTGTATCTTATTATTATCTGTATTTTATTCTTAGTGCCTGTAATACAGGTTTTTTATATATTAGCGTAAATTACTGCATATATCAAGTCTCTTACATTGTTGTTTTTAACTTATTGCTATTTTAGAACTCGAATCGTTAATGCTACATGTATAAAAACTGCCAATACTAGTTTTTCCTTTTGATGCCGGCATCTTTATTACTAGTCATCAGTAATTGATTTTACGTTATATGTCCTATGCTGAATGTTTGCTGTTTACATATTGCTGACATTTATTTTAATTAAATTGATAGCTTTTTTGAGATCGCTTTCTTTTCATTTTTTTATATAATCAACATCTTTATCACTCTTTATATATATACATATATAGAATATTATTGAAATCCTCCTTAGGTCTGCTCCCTCCAGAGCGCTTATCCCCCACCCCTATCCTCTTCTCATAAGATTGAGGTTTTATCCTGTAAGTTTGAATTGCTGCCATATTCACTAAAATCATATATAAATAGACTTTTCTTACAAACTTGAAAACAACAACATATGTATCCCATGAATTTATGTTGATATCTGTTTTTATTATGTATTTCCATCTCTAAGAGCATATCAAATATTGACCTATATACCCATTATTATAAGTATATATTGCATATTAATTAGAATCTAAACCACAGAACCAGCGCTACTAGATCTCTTTACATGTTCTCTTCTTTATATATATATATATATATATATATATATATAGTATATTTACGCAGTATCTCACAAAAGTGAGTACACCCCTTACATTTTTGTAAACTTTTTATTATATCTTTTCATGTGACAACACTAAATAAATGACAATTTGCTACAAGGTAAAGTAGTGAGTGTACATCCTTTATAACAGTGTAAATTTGCTGTCCCCTCAAAATAACTCAACACACAGCCATTAATATCTAAACCTTTGTCAACAAAAGTGAGTACACCCCTAAGTGGAAATGTCAAATTGGGCCCAATTAGCCATTTCCCCTCCCTGGTGTCATGTGACTCATTAGTGTTACAAGGTCCCAGGTGTGATAAAATTGGCACCTCATGGGGGGCGGAGCAAACATTGGAGAGGAACAGACGTGTTTCTTAGAGCTTCTGCTTGTATAACTCATAAACTTAATCCCACTGCAATTTTATATAAAATCTGATATCTTGAGCTCATACAACTTGATCTACAAATGTTTGCGATCACTGAGACACCAAGATTACACAGTTGTGTTGAGCGGGAGCTACGACACAACACTGCTGCTTGATGTGGCCCTTATCCCGGGAACTATTACGCTGCCCTCACCGATCTACTTCGCTATCTAAACTTAGAAAGGGCATGCTGTCGCAGTAACAAGTCACAAGCAAGTATACAGTGACTGATCGTCTGAGCCCCATATATACAATTCTGAGGCTAATCTGTTCTACACATGGAGTATTTTGATAGATGGGAGACAAAAGTGTCGCAGCTACTGGATGATCACTTTATATCTCTAGACCGAGAACTCAGCACCTTAATTGATCTGGCAGTGGGGAAGTCGCACCACGGAGAGAGCCTTCCGACGCCATACAAAGTGAGTCAGAAGCATAGGCGAGATGACAACACCCGAGAGGAGACCAGGGATAGCAGCCGATCGGCTATGATACCAAGACAGGATCAACACCGCGCAGCAAAGTTGCGGCTCTTGGGTGCATTTACTGCATCCAACTTATCGGCAGATAGAGAAGAGGTTGCGACAATGACCGGCCCTCCCCAAATTGAACAGTTTAGTAATCCTGGCATTATACTCACTAATGGGAGCACTTTGAAACATCCACAGAGCACATCTGGAAATGCCGGCCTCAACTTTCTGAAAAGGGAGTCCTCCCACACTGAGGAATCAATCGACAGATCACGACCGTCTGTAAGAAGATGGCTGCAGCTCAGGGACGCTCTTGTACCCCTCAGGGCAGTCCTTAAGCATCCATGCAGAGAACCGGGGCTCTTTAGAAAAGGAGACATAGCGACCCGGCATTTCCGAATTTGGATACAGAGTGAGGATACTGAAAACAGCAGATGCTTGAGATTTCTAGATATTTCTACCGATACCGCAGTCCTAGAGTACTATGTTCCCTCACATGGACCCCCATGTGAATGGTTCCAATGGGACACCCTTGAGCCTCTGAAAGCAGGAGTTGGTTAGCTGTGAATAATTCGGTGCAGGTGGGAACAGAGACACAGTTGTGTCTTGCTCTTTATGTGACTTGGTTCTGTTACCCTAGAGAACTTAAAAAACAAGTTTATACAGATGTTTACTTTGCTGGACTCCATGTCACTTTTTAGCGGTCCTAGTTCCATGAGTGATTTGGTCATGATCGTCTCTATTGTTAGTATATAATATGTGTATGGATGTTCCATTTGTTTGCCATTGATTGAGAAAACCACCTTACATTGTTTCAAGGAGTTCAATTCTGCAGCTAACTGTTTATAGCCTAACCCAATATAATTCTATGTTATCTTCATGTTACCAAAGTTAACCATTTCTATTTTAAATTGTATATATGGGGCTCATCCGATAATAAGATCAGTACCCTTCTTAGTTGTGCACCTAGCATCTCAGAGAACATACACTGCGAAATCTTCTATTATATGGAGGATGGGAATCTGTCTCGAGTAACCCCTTCTTAGATTTTCATAAAAACAGATTGAGGTGTATAATGTCATTGGCATTCTTATGATCCTCAATTACATGTGCCCTGTGTCTCACAATTCCTTAATAACTGAGTATACACTTATAGCTCCCAAAAGAGGTGTATATTTATGTCTTTAGAATCTAATCATCCACTAATTAGTCCCTAGTAGAGATCTCTCTTTACTGAAACTATTATAAGGAGACCATACATCTGAAATCTCCCTGAGACTGCCCCTAAAACATGTCTTTTTCTAGGATCTTAGTAGCTGGGGCCCAGGATGAGACCAGCTGGCAAAGCAGTGTTATCAATATTGCTACCCATCCTGCATAAGGTATACAATAGTGAATGGTATGTATTTATATAATGTTAACTTTGGTGCTAGGAGAGCCCTCCTGCACTCACATCCCTATATATTCTATATACATTTTAAGGTGCCTAACTAGGTGTATTTATCAGTCATGGTTCACATCTGTATGGAACCTGACCCTCCTTAGCTCCTCTCCTATAAGTACTATATATAGCAACTGCCGTGTACAGATATCGTTTTTCAACCTTGAAAGAACAGGCTGTCAGTCTACACAGAATGCCTTGTGAGTCTTTGTATTATGACATATTTACTTCTGTAACAACTCTTCATCAAAATCTTATGTCGTTCACTTCACCTCATCTTACTAAGAGGGGGTACTGGTCCGAGCCTTCCCTCAGTAGCTCAATTATAGATTAATAGCAAGCAGAACAGATCCTAATAAAACTTTATTAAGTTTACTACGCATAGATCTGTGTTACATGCTTGATAATAGGCTATTTATACTGTTTGTTCATGTATATTAATGGTTAGTGTGTGTGTGAAGCGCTAAGGCTTAACCCACCTGGCCGATCTATGGGTAACTGTCTCCTTCCCAGACAGTAAAATTACACAAATAATTAAAAATAAAGTTTGTAGATGGCGCTACAAGCTATGGGAATGATAAGTTGGATGATAATATAATGTAATATACTTTAAAATTCACTTCAGACAATCTCTAAGTATAGGGAATTATTAACACTTTATTCAGATTCTAAAATACAACCACAGATAAAAAGAATAATTTAATACAATTCAATTCAATCACAACTCATTCAAGATTCACATTCATTCAAAAGCAGGTTAAAACAATTCATGAATTAGCATAGAGACCCTTTAGAGCAAAAATTATTGAATTCTATGAGATGTGTAAAAGTCGGTTATAAATTGTCTTTTCAAGTAAGTACGTCTCCAAATAGAATTTTGAGTTTAAAATTGGGGGACGTCTCTTCACATATATCTCTTTTTGTAAAAGTAACTATTTACCTCGATTTACACACAGACGATGTCCTTTATATTAATACTTAGTTCTCCAAACAATCCTTTCTTAGAGGAGATTTTTCACAGTCAATAACTTTCTTAGAGGAGATTTTTCACAGTCAATTACTTGTTGCAATTTATGTTTGATACAAATCAGGCAAATGGTGTTTCGATCGTAAAAGATAGATACTTATAGGTATGTGCACATTTATGGCTTAGTAATTATGCTGAAAAGTTGTAGTCTTACCGCCTTGGTGTAGCACTTGTCTCCAGGTACAGAGCTCTCACCTGCAGTTCCGTCCAATATTTCAGCTTGCAGCTTGTGGTTTCCCCGGGAGTTCTCGCGCTGCTAGCAAAGCGCCTGACGTCGCCGGTTCCGATCAGCTTGTAGACTCCTGTATAGTAAGTGGAATACTTGCGCAAGTAATGTTAATTATGTCCGTCTCTTCTCGACTGCCCTTTACTCACTCTCTGCACTTAGTACTTCGTACGCAGGGTGGAAACTGGTCCGGGCTCAAATCTTTTCAAAGTCTCCAAATCGATCCACAGTATTTCTACGCGTTTCACCCCTTAAAATGGGCAGGGGATTTAGAGAAAGCTCTTAATAAGGAATTGAGACAAAACATGGAGCTGATCTTTTTGGATCGCTATTTGGAGCAGAGTATTATACCTAGAGGTTTGAAACTAAAAAAGAAATGCACTTTTGAATTAAGTGAGATCTTACAAAATGAATGGGATGAGGTCTTAAGTGAAGCATCCAAAAAATTAATAGGAATAATCAAAAAATCAAGGAATGAGAGTCTAGAACAAATTGATAATGAAATAATAGGGATTAAAGATAAACTTGAAAATATAAATGAAGACCAAACCCTTAAAGATAAACAAAAAGCAGTAATTGAGAGACTAGAAAACGTTAAGAAAGAAATTTTAATAGTGAAATATAAAAAATTTGAAAGAGATACTAATGAAGCCTCTAATACAACAATAGAGGATGTAGAAATAAATCAAATCAGTACCTCTGACTTACATAAAGGGGAAAATAGAGGCCAGGAAAGAAATGATAGAGGATACCAACCTCAAAATAGATTTTATAATCAAAGGGAAGAATGGCAAGGAAACCACCAGAACTATTATAATGGTAGTAGGAATAGAGGGTATTTTAATCAAGATAGAGGTTATAAATACAATAGGGGATTTTACCAAGAGAGGGGCCATTATCAAAACAATAGGAGGTATAATTATAATGGAAATTGGGAATCAAATAGTTACTATAATAGGAATGGAGGAAATTTTAGAAGAAATGGAGATGAAAGAAATACAGGTTATTTTAAAAGAAATAATAGAGAGGATGTATATCAGGACAGGAATCAACAATATAATAATAGAGAGGATAGAAGGGGGGAAAATAAACAATGGACAATTCCAGTCCAAAATAAATTTGCACCATTAGAAAATGATAAAAAAATACAGTTATCCAAGGAAGAACTTACTTTTTTAGGACAGAACCCCCCAAGAGAAGGACCATCCCTAAAAAATGCAAAAGGACAAGAAAAAGAAGTGAAGGGAGCAAGGGCAGGAAAAAGACAAATAGAGGAGTCAGAGGAGGAAGGCGAAAAAATGGAATCCAAAAGACAGAGATGATAAATAGTGAAAAGGGGATTTTTAATTTAAGCAAAAAAAAAATTAAATAAGGAGGAAGAGAATTTTTTAAAAAAGGGTCTGTCCTTTGCCCCAAGTAAACCTTTAAATAAATTTGAGACTCACATAAGTATAAGGAAATTCGTAAGGAATTTAACCCTAAAAAGATTCTTTCTTAAAAACCCACTGGAAAGATATATAAAAACAGATATCTCAAAAAAGAATGAAGATAATTATGAACACACAAATCTAAAGTTAAAATCTAAGTTCTACCCGAAAAATGATAAGGGAAGTAATTTGGAAACATTCAAGAAAGTAGTTCTATCAGACTTAAAAAAGATTAATTATAAGAAGGAGGGCAATTTGAGAAATCTAACTAAAAAAGAAAGAGCAACAGTAAAGGAACTTCAGAATAATGCGGATGTGACCATAAAAATGGCAGACAAGGGGGGAGGTGTGGTGATTATGGACACTGAAAACTATATACGAGAAGCAGAACGTTTGCTAAATGATAAAAAAACATATAGGAAATTGGAACTAGACCCCACAAATAAATATATGACAAAATTAAATAAAATATTAGAGAAAGGAAAAGAACAAGGAATTCTAACTGAAAAAGAATACTCTTACATTATGCCATTATTCCCGAAAATAGCTATATTTTACTTTTTACCAGTGTAGTACAATTAGAATCTTATCTAAAAGACACCACTAGCGTCCTAAGATTTAAAAAAAAATTAAAATGGGAAAATGAATACTTGTTGGCCACTTGTGACGTTATGTCCCTGTACACCAATATTAATCATAATTTTGGACTGGAAGCTATTGATTCCTGCCTGATGAGAGATAAGAATATGTCAAAAGAACAAAAAGAGTTTCTGATAGAATGCATTCGCTTTATATTAGAGCACAATTATTTTTCTTTTAATATTAACTATTTTTTGCAAATTGAAGGAACGGCAATGGGCACGAGATTCGCACCGAGCTATGCAAACCTTTTTATGGGAGAATGGAAACAAAGCTTTTTGTCCAATGTGGAGCTTGGTGCGAGTCTCGTGCTCTTCAAAAGATATATTGACGATATCCTTATAATTTGGAGGGGAGATGAAGAGAGCCTACAAGAATTTTTTAGGCTAATGAATAGTAATGATAGAGGACTTACATTTACACATCAAATCAGTAAAGAAGCAATAACATTCTTAGATTTAGATATAACAGTGGATAAAGATAGACTAGTCACCAAAACACATTTTAAATCTACTGATGCGTTGCCATCATTCTAAATGGAAAAGCAATATACCAATAGGACAAAGTCTAAGAATTAGAAAGAATTGTACAGAGATTTCCGATTTTGAAGAGCAAATAAAAGTTCTAGAAACTAAATTTAAAGAAAGGGGATATAAGGATGATAATGTAAAAAAAGCAGTAATAAGAGCAAGAAATACAAATAGGGATTCACTCCTCGAATATAAAAATAGAAATTCCCAAATAAAAGAAGATTATAATGTACCATTCGTAACGGAATACAGCGATAATTATTATGCCATACTAAAGATTTTAAAAAAGCATTGGCATATTGTGAAAAAATGATCCGATATTAGGAGATAAACTCCCACCATACCCAAAAGTGGTATATAAGAAAACTAAGAATTTAAAATCAATACTAGCCCCAAGTGAATTTAAAAGGAAGAAATTAGTTAAGAACATAGATAGAGACCTGAGGGGTAAGGAAATAAAAGGATTTTTTCCATGTATAACATGTAGGTCCTGTAAATATAGCACGAAGAAGAAGAATTTTATAGTCCCCAATATGAACATAGATTTTGAAATTAAAGATACCCTAAGGTGTAGTAGTAAGGGGGTGATTTATGTTATCCAATGTTCATGCAATTTAATCTACATTGGAGAAACTACTAGAATGCTCAGAGATAGAATGCGAGAGCACCTCTGGAACATAGAGAAGGGAAAACTAGAAACTCACCTTTACCAGCATTTTAGGGAAGTACATAAAAATAATTTACAATATTTTAAATTCTGGGGATTAAGTCAAATAAAGGGAGATTTTAGAGGGGGGGATTACGAAACTAAACTTTTAAGAAAAGAAGCTGAAATGATATACAATTTTAATGCGCTGTATCCACAAGGACTAAATTCTGAAATAGAGATTGCACCTTTTCTATAAAAATCCTTCTAAAATTATCTTTTTAACATCCCTTATATTATCCATTTTAAATTCTAAATTTTATATTTTAGCTCCCCCAATATATATTTTTTAATAGTCCTTTGAAGAAATAATATTTCGTCTTAACTTTTATAATGAGATGAAAATGAATAGTTTTTTATAATTAATTTTTTAAACTTATAATTATTTTTAAGGTAATTTTATATATACTTATTTATTGGTATGCCCCGAATCACCCATTAATAGGATTGGATGAATCATTATAATTAATATTCCTGTCATTGTTTGTAATTGCTATATTTTTAGTACTATTTCGAATTGATTTTTAAATATTTTTAAATATACCATTTAAAATTAATTTGGTAGAATTGTCAGTAAAGGTTTAATATGGATTATTTATATATGTGTGACAAAGAATGTGTAACTAGTGTGTGGTTTATAATGGAAGTTCAAAGACCCTATATTTTGTAAGACCCTTTTTATATAGAATTGCATTGAGAGTAATAATAAAGATTTACACACTGCAATAATCATGGAGGAAAACCAACACATGAGGTTGCCACTCAAAGAGAAATAGAGACATAATGAGAGAGGAAGCAGTCAATTCCTAATCACCTACCTGAAGTTACAGGTGTATTTAAGGCACAGGTGAGCAGTACACAGTATCTTGAAAAAGCCCCGTTTGTAAGGGGTGAAACGCGTAGAAATACTGTGGATCGATTTGGAGACTTTGAAAAGATTTGAGCCCGGACCAGTTTCCAACCTGTGTACGAAGTACTAAGTGCGGAGAGTGAGTAAAGGGCAGTCGAGAAGAGACGGACATAATTAACATTACTTGCGCAAGTATTCCACTTACTATAAAGGAGTCTACAAGCTGATCGGAACCGGCGACGTCAGGCGCTTTGCTAGCAGCGCGAGAACTCCCGGGGAAACCACAAGCTGCAAGCTGAAATATCGGACGGAACCGCAGGTGAGAGCTCTGTACCTGGAGACAAGTGCTACACCAAGGCGGTAAGACTACAACTTTTCAGCGTAATTACTAAGCCATAAATGTGCACATACCTATAAGTATCTATCTTTTACGATCGAAACACCATTTGCCTGATTTGTATCAAACATAAATTGCAACAAGTAATTGACTGTGAAAAATCTCGTCTAAGAAAGTCATTGACTGTGAAAAATCTCCTCTAAGAAAGGATTGTTTGGAGAACTAAGTATTAATATAAAGGACATCGTCTGTGTGTAAATCGAGGTAAAAAGTTACTTTTACAAAAAGAGATCTATGTGAAGAGACGTCCCCCAATTTTAAACTCAAAATTCTATTTGGAGACGGACTTACTTGAAAAGACAATTTATAACCGACTTTTACACATCTCATAGAATTCAATAATTTTTGCTCTAAAGGGTCTCTATGCTAATTCATGAATTGTTTTAACCTGCTTTTGAATGAATGTGAATCTTGAATGAGTTGTGATTGAATTGAATTGTATTAAATTATTCTTTTTATCTGTAGTTGTATTTTAGAATCTGAATAAAGTGTTAATAATTCCCTATACTTAGAGATTGTCTGAAGTGAATTTTAAAGTATATTAAATTATATTATCATCCAACTTATCATTCCCATAGCTTGTAGCGCCATCTACAAACTTTATTTTTAATTATTCATGTATATTATTGTTAATGTAAGGTTTCATAATTGAAACCAGTAAGTTAATGACTCTTTCCTTAGTGAAAATTGAAAACTCTACAGATATGCAACCATTTAAACTATTCCAATACACCTCTTAAATGTAGCCCCAAAGGTATGAATAGACTTGAACCTCGGACCATACCAAGGTTATTGTGTTGAACAGGGTTATATACAGTCATATGATATATATATATATATATATATATATATATATATATGCTCAAGATATCTCTACCTGTTGTAGACAATGGCTTGAATGGAGATAATGCACTATGTACTTTGTCAGATTGGTACTGTTATATTGTAAAATACCCAGTTCTTTATACTTATTACATTTAGAGAACAACTCATATTATACATCCTTTGACACCCGGGCTGGACTATGTCTTTTCCCTCCCTGCCATGCACATAGAAAGTCATCCCTTCTAGAAATTACTATACTATGTATGCGACATGACTCTAACTAACTCCCTCTGCCACAATACTCCACCAGCACAGAAAGCTCTGCCCCCTACCTTTTCCCCACTCTACTTTGAACGGTTATTGCCCGTTGATTTTTCCCTTCCCCATCACTAAATACTTTGGTCCAATAACTTATGTCTTAAGTAATCCTCACCCGCTCTTTGTTATTGGCCATTTCAAAGCCCATAAGAGGCTACCAATCTGGCTACCATTTGCTTTTTTCGGTTTCCTATGTCCAAATGGCCCTTAAGGGGCTATCCAACTAGCCAGTCAATTAAGCTACTTTATACAGAAAATAGAGGTTTAAGAAGCCTACCTGTTGTCATACACTGTTGTGTTTCTCTTTTAATTTTGACTTTTCTTATTTGTTTTTCCTACATATGACAATGCTTATTGTATAATGTTATACCTGTCCTTACTGTTATAAGGCTATCATTATATTATATGTTGTTCTTTATCACAAAACCTCAATAAAAAATTATTAAAAAAAAAATAAAAAAAATTGGCACCTCATGGCTATAAGAAGATTGCCAAGACCCTGAAACTAAGCTGCAGCATGGTGGACAAGACCATACAATGGTTTCATAGGAGGTCGACCAAAGAAGTTGAGTGCATTTGATCAGCGTCATTTCCAGAGGATGTCTTTGTGAAATAGATGTATGAGTGCTACCAGCATTGCTGCAGAGGTTGAAGGGGTGAGTCGGGTCAGCCTGTCAGTGCTCAGACCATACGCCGCACACTGCATCAAATTGGTCTGCATGGCTGTCCTCACAGAAGGAAGCCTCTTCTAAAGATGATGCACAAGAAAGCCTGCATACAATTTGCTGAAGACAAGCAGACTAAGGACATGGATTACTGGAACCATGTCCTGTGGTTCGATAAGACCAAGATAAACTTATTTGGTTCAGATGGTGTCAAGCGTGTGTGGTGGCAACCAGGTGAGGAGTACAAAGACAAGTGTGTCTTGCCTACAGTCAAGCATGGTGGTGGGAGTGTCATGGTCTGGGCCTGCATGAGTGCTCCCGGCACTGGGGAGCTACAGTTCATTGAGGGAACCATGAATGCCAACATGTACTGTGACATACTGAAGCAGAGCATTATCCCCTCTCTTCAGAAACTGGGCTGCAGGGCGGTATTCCAACATGATAAAGACCCCAAACACACCTCTAAGACTACCACTGCCTTGCTAAAGAAGCTGAGGGCAAAGGTGATGGACTGGTCAAGCATGTCTCCAGACCTAAACCCTATTGAGCATCTGTGGGGCATCCTCAAAACGGAAGGTGGGGGAGCGCAAGGTCTCTAACATCAGCCAGCTCCGTGATGTTGTCATGGAGGTGGGCTCCAGTGGCAACCAGTGAAGCTCTGGTGAACTCCATGTCCAAGAGGGTTAAGGCAGTGCTGGAAAATAATGGTGGCCACACAAAATATTGACACTTTGGGCCCAATTTGGACATTTCCACTTAGGGGTGTACTCACTTTTGTTGCCAACAGTTTAGACATTAATGGCTGTGTGTTGAGTTATTTTGAGGGCACAGCAAATGTACGCTGTTATACAGGATGTATAAGTTTAATTTCTTCAGTGTTGTCACATGAAAATCTATAATAAAATATTTACAAAAATGTGAGGGGTGTACTCACTTTGTGAGATACTGTATGTATATATATATATATATATATATATATATATATGTGTATGTATATATATATATATATATATATATATATATATATATTTTTATTTTTTTTATTATTATATTTTTTTAATTGAGTAGTATTAAAGGAGTATAATGCAAGTGCTTCTGCCTAAATTTGGGGTTGTTTGGGTGATGGCTGTATCAATTACTTTTTAGTTTGTTAAATTGTATAAATGACTTAAGCTTTGTCAATCTGTCAAATCGTTAAAGTAAAGATGAAAAATCCAGACTTTACAACCATCATGCAGATTCACCTATCTCATATTTTCATCTCTTTCCAATAATAGTGTGGAATGAATTAAATATTCAGATATAGTCCCATTATTCATGATCTAAAAAGCATAAAGCAGACAGGGTCAATGTGAAAGATTTAGAGAAATGATTAATATGATTGAAAGTTGTATCCAATAAAAAGTTTCACATTATATTTATCACCTGTATTCATTGTTGATAAACTCAGCTGTCTGCTATAAGACGGCTCAGAAATGCAAAATTCTATTTTTTAGACTTATGATGTATTTCATACAGTTTTGTAATGTGGAATAATCCATCATAGATAATTTTATTTTATATACTTCATCCTAAACTTCAGTTGTTACGTGCATATCAATGACAGAGTCTTCTCTTGTATTTTATATATCTCCAGATCTGTACAACTCTGTATTCTTTTGTTTTTTGGATATTTGACTTACATAAATTATACATGAGACCCCAAAGATTGCCCAAGCAAAAGTGATTTTTTTTGGTTTGTCGTCAATTGTGCGCATTTCTTTTGACGATTACAAAATCTAGACATTAAAGGGACAGTGACGTCATAATTAAGCCTTCATGATTTAAGCAGAGCATACAATTTTAAACAACTTTCCAATTTACTTCTATTATTTAATTTGTTTCCTTCTCTTGTTATACTTTTTCTGAAAGGTTTATCTAGAAACACTAAGGAACAGAAAAGAACCTAGGTTCTGCTGATTGGTGGCTGCATATATATATATATATATATATATATATATATATATATATATATATATATACCGATTGTCATAGACTCACCCATATGTTCAGTTACAAATCAATAGTGCATTACTTCTCCTTCAACAAATGATACCTAGAGAATGAAGGAATTTTGATAATAGAAGTAAACTGGAAAGTTGTTTAAAATTGTATGTTCTACCTAAATCATAAAAGAAAAAAAATTAGGTTTCATGTCTCTTTTGTAATGCTCATGAGATATTCCACTATCAGACCGAACTCGGCCAGTAGTCTTCTTATCCTGGTGTCGAGCCAAAATGATAGGGAATATCCCAGAGCATGAGGTAAGCGGCACTCACTACAGGCAGGATAGTCTTCAGCGGCAACAGGCAGGGAATCAGAGAAAGGCAGTTCAAAGGTAAACCACTAGAATGGTCCAGCAACGTTAAAGTAGTCCAGAGATAAACCACTAGGATGGTCAGGCAGGGAGGGGTTAGCAACAGTAAAGCAGTCCAGAGGTAAACCACTAGGATTGTCAAGCAGGCAGGATTTGTCAAAGGTAAAGAAGTCCAGAGGTAAACCACTCGGATGGTCAGGCAGGGTTTGGCAACAGAGAGGCAATCCAGAGCAATAGGGGTTAATAGGCAAAGTGCTCAGACAAGCAGAGTTCAGCAGCAGTAAATCAATCCAGCAGTTTAGGGGTTAACAGGCAGAGTGGTCAGAGAAGCAGAGTTCAGCAGCAGTAAATCAGTCCAGCAGTTTAGGGGTTAACAGGCAGAGTGGCCAAACAAGCAGAGCTCAGCAACAATATAACAGTCCAACATACAGCAATAATAACACCCAGGAGAACACTAAGTAACACCTATACTAACTTGGGCAGTGATAAGTAGCAAGTGAGTAACTTACATAGGCACAGGGTTCGCGCCACAGGAGATCCTGACCGGCATCAGAATGAAGGAAGCATGCAGTGGTGAAGTCATCGCATAGAGGAGCTGACTCCCCCATAGGCAACGAGCAGAACAGCTGGCGCTACGTTCCTAGCTAGAGCGGCGCGGCGCAACATCTTTCAGGGTGCTTTCTGGAGGAAAATAATTTAAAGGTTATAAAAGAAAAAGCATTTTGGATTCTGATAATTAGAAAAATAACAGCCAAAGTTCAGAAATTATCATCATGAAAACAAGAGCAAAATTGTGATTGTGATGGTTATAACTTTTAATGCCAATAACCTATATAAGGAGACATGCTACTAATTCCAGTTTTCATTTTATCAAAAGAGTTTTTAAAATATTACACTCTATTTTCCTCTGCCCATTACTATCTATCATTTTTGTTAGATGTCAGCTATGGCAGTGATTTTCAACCTTTTTTTTTTGCCGTGGCACACTTTTTTACATAAAAAAATCCTGCGGCACACCACCATCCCAAAATTTTACAAAATCACACATTGTAGCCTAATACAGCATATATATATATATATACACACACACACACACATTCAGTACTGTGCTGTTATGCCATGCCTCCTACAAACTATACGTGACATATTGACATTCATTCACAAACAATCATAATGATTGTCTGTGAATGAATGTCAATATGTCATGGCTGTAAATGATGTCTGCCTGATGAGCCTGTCACATCAAAACAAGCAAAATTTAAAAAATATGTCACACTGTTGTCAGTCTGCCGCGGCACACCTGAGGATCTCTCACGGCACACTAGTGTGCCGTGGCACACTGGTTGAAAAACACTGAGCTATGGAATAGTGACAGACGAACATGAGATATATCATAAGGGAAATAGAATGTTTATGACATTCTATTTCAACATGCTGGAATTATAGAGAACAAAATTCCAGCCGCACCTCTGAAACGCCCTGGAACAACCATGTCATGCCTGCAAGGGATATTTTATAATTGGAAATATTTTATAATTACAAACATTTACATAAACTGAGAGCTATCGGCTGATTGGTGATTGCACATATATGTCTCTTGTGTTTAGCTTGACCAATGGGCTTCATGTAAAGGGAGGATGGAAAAGGTTCCTGATTTTGGAAACTGTCCACCTCCATTCACAGTGATCATACAACGTCCTCTGCACCGACATACCATTGCATAAGAACTTGCTTGTGCAACTCCAGACCATGCTGTCAATCACCTTGAGCAGACATGTTTAGGATGTTTTGCCTGTCACCTTAGAGGTGATGTAGAGGGTAAAAAGCACTGGTTAAATGACCGCTGCTTCTTACTTTGTAGAAAGAAGACTTGCATTTGTGAGCCTTTCCTGTAAGGTCTTAAAAGCAGCATCCGTTTATTGAGCTCCCAGTAGTGCAATGCTGCTCTTCCAATAAAGGAAACCAAACTGGTTAATAGAAGTAAATTGGAAAATTGCCTAAATTTGTATGCTCTTCTTAATCATAAAAGAAAAAAATAGTCCCTTTAAAACCTGTGCTTAGCAACCTTAAACTGACTATGTAAGTACTAATCGTTATTATTATTTAGATATACAAGTAGCAGTGCCTCCCCTCTAAACTCTGCACCACTTGTATTTATATTCAACCCATTAAGGAAGGAGGTTTTCACAGTTTCTATGCTTAAGAAAGGCAACTTTTTTTTGACTGAAGGTTTAATAGCTGATTCTAAAACCACTTTATAACATATAATCATATATACAGTATTTGTAAAAAATAGACACCTCAGTGCATTCAACTAGAGGCATTTTGACACTTTGGGCTGGATTTAACAAGCAGTGGATGCTCGACGGAAACTTAAGTTAAGAAGCAGAGGTCGTAAGACCTCTGCTCCTTAACTTGTCCGCCACCTTAACTTGTCCACTACGGGATGATTGATGCCCCCAGCTAGAGGCTGACGCTAGCGGCTGACAGCGTTTGCTGTCGGCATTTAGTGAGGTTGAGCGGACATGATTCGCTTAAATCTACCCATTTATATTAAAGCATGTTGTTGCCAAGGACAGAAAAGTAAACATTGGGATCAAAAAAGGAAAAAAAAACACTTTGTTAAAATAAAATTAGACTGTTGGTATCACAGGTGTCCTCTCTCTTAACTAAATTACAAATGGAGCACTATTTTATTAATTTTTTTATAGTTTTCGGCCAATTGACTGCAAAAGGCTCCAATGAACTTATTTATTTCTATATCTGTATACATACTGTATGTATTTATTTGTTTATATGTGTATATGTCTATAAATACATATACATAAATACATAAATACACATGTACACACTCACACACACACACACATATATATATATACATACTGTACACACACCTATACATAATTAGACATGTATAGTTATATATCTCTATGTTAAAGCCCTTTACAGTCCTTTTTTTTCTAATACCTGAGACCTTATATTTTTGAACCCATATAACTCTTTTATGCTGCATTTTAACAGTTAACCAGACCTCTGATGTTGCGCTGTCCCAATAAATTCAATTGCATTTGAGTGTTTACTTTAAAATACTTCCTATGCGAGCAAACATCTGCGTTAACCCCTTTTTTGCTTCAGCGCAACAGTTTGTGCGCCACCCGTAATCTAGCCCTCTGACGGTAGTCCAGAGTGCTGCAAGGTAGAGAAAAGGAGGGCAAGTCAAGCCAAGTCAATGTCTTGTCATTGAAGACATGTGGTCACTTTAACTGGCTGTCACAGTGATCACATCACTATGGGGGCACTTTATTGGGCATCACTAGACTGCCTCACTCCTGAGACATCCAGTGACAACCCCTCAGCCTGATACTAGCATGCATCACAGCATGCTAGAATCTTGGCTGCATTAAGTATACAATCACTGTGATTGGCCGTCACAGTAATTGTATACATACTTACAGTCATGATTAAAGATATTGTCATGTCAAAATTAAACTTTCATGACTCAGATAGGGTATGCAATTTTAAACAACTTCCCAATATACTTTTATCATCAAATTTGCTTCGTTCTCTTGGTATTCTTTGTTGAAAACAGTGTTGGTTATGCAAAATTGGAAATTGGTAATAATGGGATTAGCTATCTTTTTAAACAATAAACATTTTCAAGTAGACTGTCCCTTAAACTGTTACTGGATAACCTCACATGCAGGCATCAAGTGACAGCATAATATGCACGCTGATCTCAGCATGTATCTTATATAATGGTGGTTTCTCTACAGTGTTATTTATTTGATGCCTGTGAAACACTCAGAAATAGTGAGGGTCTTGCTACTGTCAGCAACACCTACATTACAGTATTGTAAATGGCCATTGTACTGTTAGGGATTTACACTAGATGTTCCATTCACCCCAATACCATTCTTTAATTAAAACTCCACCATATAGTTTACCATTCTCTACTACCTAATTATCCCCTCAACTGCCTAATTATTAATCCACAGATACAATGCTTACAATTTCATCTAGGAACAAGAGTCTGTATATTGTGGCATTTTATTTTTTTGCAGCCTAAGTTAGACAATTGGAGGCAATTACCATAAATATTATCATTCAAAAAAAAAATATTATGGGCCTGGAAATTTTTCGGGATCACAGAACAAGTCAGTCCCTGACTTGGTGAATAGATCATCAGTGGCATGGAGATTGAATGGTTAGTTCTTAGCATAGAGGTTTCTCAGATTCTGTGATTGAGATGTTTATTTCTTGTTTCATTGGAAGATTGTTTATCTTCCTGACATTCATGGTTTTGTTCAGGCTTTTCGCACAAATTAAGCCTGTGATCAAGCCAATTTCTCTTCCCTGGAGTCTTAACTTGGTGTTTAAGATTTTGCAGTTTCCATCTTTTGAGCCTGTGCATAAATGGGATTTTAAGCCTCTTTCTTGGAAGTTTTTGCCTATTTTGGCTATCTCTTATGCTAGAAGAGTTTCTGGGGTCTATTTATCAAAGTGTCAACTGAAAATACGCTTGAATTCCATGTCGTATTTGTCGCAAGATTGATCCGCCGTAGTTATCAAAGCGTCAAGATCAGCAAATGTTCAAATTTGTGACGTAAAATATGATCCCGCGATCTCAATCCGACACAGATCGATGCTTGCGTCATTACAGATGTTCCGAATTCAGATTCAACTCTATTTCAGCCTTTTCACAATTTATCAAACATTTAACAGGTATGCTTGCATGTAGTCTGACACAGCGTACCTAGTTTTCAATCCACCCCCCTTGAGGTCGCGGATGCCATAGAACCCAATGGGAGTCTGAAAGCACAGAAAGCTTATGGTTGATGCTGAAAAAGAATGAAGTATATTACATAATAAAAGTAAATTAGAAATTCTATTAAAATTGTATACCCTTTCTAAACCAAACAATATTATTGCTCCACATTTGTTGCATTAGTAAAAATGAAAAATACATTACTACTTAATGGGTAATATTACAAATTTGTCTCTCATTGCAAAGCAATTTGTATTTCTACAAATTTGTTGAAAAGTGTTGCCCCAAACTTGTCGCACTGATAGATATAGAGATACAAATGAGATACAGAACTTAATATAGCTAACTTCCTTTTTATTTTTTTTAAAAATCTATGTGCAGCATGTTTATGCCATGTAATACAAGTTCCAACACTTTTCGCACCATTTATGACGCAAACTCCTAAGCAAACCACACACAAGTTAATTTTTCAACCACTTTTGATTGGAATATGCATAATCACATGATTTATGACATCAGCCAATCTGATTCAAATATACATTTTAAACTATGGTAAATGGAAAATGAGGTTTAATACTTAAAAATGTAAGGTTCTACTTCTACACTTTGAGTCAAAATAAGCAGGCTAACTATTATTTAAATAGGACTAGATTTGGAAAAACAGAGGAGGAAAGGAAATTGGGCGTACTTAAAGATAACAAGCTAAAATGGGTGCAAAATTCAATGCAGTGGCTTCTAATGCTAATAAGATATTAGCATGTATTAAAATAAGCCTTGATGCCAGAGAGGAAAGCCTTATTATGTCACTATATAAATTAGACATGTGCCTTTTGTTTTGTTCCGAATCAAAATTCGGACGAATTTGTCAAATTCAGAGCTTTGGATCGATTTGAATTTCTGAATTACCCTAGCCACGAAACTAAACTAATCTGAATGCATTTGTAACAAATAAATCTGAATTAGTTCCGATTTATTTGTTACATTCAAATGGCCATGGACTAATCACAATTACACTAGTATTGTACAGTATATTAGGTTATATCAGTCTGCTAGCTCTGTGCAGGGCACATTATGTAGCTGGTACCTGTGAGGTTGGTACTTAGGTGGGATGTGATGTGTATTACATTAGTATTAAGCACTGTATATTAGGTTATAACCTCTGCTAGCTCTGTGCATATTGTGTAGCTGGTACCTTTGAGGTTGGTACTTATGTTGAGTCAGATGGATTACACCTAATAAACAGTACATAATACTAGTCTAATACACAGCACATCCCACCTAACACATACCGAACTTCCGAATTTATGAATAGAGTGCGAACCGAATACATTTGAATACAGTAGAAATGAATACATTCAAATGTATCCGAATTCGAATCAATCCGAATTCGAATCAATCCGAAAAGGAAATTTAAAAAAATCAGACTCGGTCTGAAACTAACTGAAACATATGTTTCCACCATGCACAAGTCTAATATAAATCCCTGTTAAGAGTACTGATTGCAGTTCTGGGGACCAATCTCAAAAAAATACATTGCAACATTAGAGAAATTTCAGAGAAGGGCCATAAAAGGGAATCAAAAATTGACACTATGCGGAGAGGTTAGTCAAACTAGGTTTGTTTACCCTAGAAAAAAAAGATGAATGCCAATACCTTAGAAACATTTAAAAATTAGCTAATTACATTTCTGGCTATAATCAGGGATATGATTGCTTGTGTTAAATTGGTCAAATTTTAATGGAATCAACCTGCCTTGTATCCAGATCCTTTCTGAGCCAAAGAGCCTGTCTGGTATCTTGATCATGTCACAGCCACAGAGCCTGCCTGATATTCAGATCCTGTCTCATCCACAAAGCCTGCCTCATATCCAGATCCTGCCTCAGCCACAGAGCCTGACTGATAAACAGATGTAGCCAGCCACAGTTTCTGCTTGATATCCCAATCCTGTCTCAGCCACAAAGCCTGCCTGATATCCAGATCCAGTCTCAGTCCCAAAGCCTGCCTGATATCCAGATCCTGTTTTAGCCACAAGCCTGCCTTATATCCAAATCCTGCCTCAGCCACAGAGCCTGCCTTATATCCAGATCCTGCCTCAGCCACAGAGCCTGTCTGATATCCAGATCCTGTTTCAGCCCCAAAGCCTGTCTGATATCCAGATCCTGTTTCAGCCACAAAGCCTGCCTTATATCCAGATCCTGCCTTAGCCACAGAGCCTGTCTGATATTCAGATCCTATCTCAGCCCAAAGCCTGTCTGATATCCAGATCCTGTTTCAGCCACAAAGCCTGCCTCATATCCAGATCCTGTCTCAGCCCCAAAGCCTGCCTGGTATCTAGATCCTGTTTCAGCCACAAAGCCTGCCTGATATCCAGATCCTGTCTCAGTCACAGAGCCTGTTTGATATCCAGATCCTGTCTTAGCCACAAAGCCTGCCTGATATCCAGATCCTGTCTTAGCCACAAAGCCTGCCTGATATCCAGATCCTGCCTCAGCTACAGAGCCTGCCTGATATCCAGATCCTGTCTCAGCCACATAGCTTGCCTTATTTCCAAATTCTGTCTCAGTCAAAGAGTCTGATATTCAGATCATGAGGCCGAATTATCAAATGTCTGTCGGACCTAACACTTCAGGCCTCAAGTTGGGCTAGTTTTTTTATCGCTATTTTATAATGAGCTAGCGCACAATACATAAATTTCAACTTGAAATATGAGTGATGTTTAGTGTGGACGTGATATCCTTTCGCTGGTAATTCTTCTTTACTATGGACTTGTAATACAGGATTGCATGCTAACCCTAGCGCGGTTTAGAGATATCAATAGCAAACCTTGTGCTATTAATAGGGTTCCAATTGTGCACTTAAAGGGACATGAAAGCCAAAATGATTCAGATAGAGCATGCAATATTAAACTGCTTTACAATTTACTTCTATTATCTAATTTATTTTGTTCTATTTGTATCCTTTGTTGAAAAGGATATCTAGGTAGGCTCAGGAACTGCTGATTGGTGGCTGCACATGTATGCTTCATGTGATTGGCTCACCTAATGTGTTTAACTAGTTCCCAGTAGGGCATTGCTGCTTCTTTAAGAAAGGATACCAAAAATATTAAGCAAATTAGATCAAAGTAATTTTGAAAGTTGTTTAAAATTGTGTTCTCTGTATGAATAATTAAAGACAATTTTTGGGTTTCAAGTCTCTTTAACAGAACAAAATGGTAAGTACTAAATGAAAAGTGTGCAGTCAAACCCTAGCAATCTACAATAAAACATTTGCATAGTGTATACATACGGTATATGCCAACTAAAGTGGTTTTATTTTTATGTTTATCAATCTATCTATTTCTATATCTTATGTCCTCCAATAAAATAAATACTTTTCCTCACATAGGTAAAACAATATTGGCTAGATTTAGAGTTTGGCGTTAGCTGTCAAAAGTAGCATTAAGAGGTCCTAACGCTGCTTTTTACCGCCCACTGGTATTTAGAGTCAGCCAGGAAAGGGTCTAACGCTCACTTCCTCACCGCGACTCCAGGCTACCGCAGATCCCCTTCCGCCAATTGCGTATCCTATCTTTTCTATGGGATTTGCCTAACGCCGGTATTTGGAGTCTTGGGAGAAGTGAGCGGTAGACCCTCTACCGACAAGACTCCAGCCACAAAAAAAAGTCAGTAGTTAAGAGCTTTATGGGCTAACGCGTGAATATAAAGCTCTTAACTAGTGTGCTACAAAGTACACTAACACCCATAAACTACCTATGTACCCCTAAACCGAGGCCCCCCCACATCGCCGCCACTATAATAAAAATGTTTAACCCATAATTTGCCGACCGGACACCGCCGCCACCTACATTATACCTATAAACCCCTAATCTGCTGCCCCTAATATCGCCGACCCTATATTATATTTATTAACCCCTAATCTGCTCCCCCCAACGTCGCCGCTACCTTACCTACACTTATTAATGCCTAATCTGCCAACCGGACCTCGCCGCCACTATAATAAATGTATTAACCCCTAAACCGCCATACTCCCAACTCGCAAACACTATAATAAATAGTATTAACTCCTAATCTGCCCTCCCTAACATCGCCGCCACCTACCTACAATTATTAACCCCTAATATCCCGCCCGCACTGTCGCCGCTACTATAATAAAGTTATTAACCCCTAAACCCAACTCTAACCCTAACACCCCCTAACATAAATATAATTTAAATGAAGCGAAATAATATTCCTAAAATTAACTAAATTAATCCTATTTAAAACTAAATACCTATCAAATAAACCCTAATATAGCTACAATATAACTAATAATTACATTGTAGCTATTTTAGGATTTATATTTATTTTACAGGCAACTTTGTATTTATTTTAACTAGGTACAATAGCTATTAAATAGTTAATAACTATTTAATAGCTACCTAGTTTAAATAAGTACAAAATTACCTGTAAAATAAATCCTAACCTAAGTTACAAATACACCTAACACTACACTATCATTAAATTAATTAAATAAATTACCTACAAGTAGCTAAATTAAAATAAAATAAAATAAACTATTCTATAATACAAAAAAACCCCCCACTAAATTACAAAAAATAAAAAAGAATTACAAGAAGTTTAAACTAATTACACCTAATCGAAGCCCCCTAATAAAATAAAAAATCCCCCCCAAATAAAAAAATGCCCTACCCTATTCTAAACTACCAAAGTAATCAGCTCTATTACCAGCCCTTAAAAGGGCTTTTTGCGGGGCATTGCCCCAAAGTAATCAGCTCTTTTACCTGAAAATAAAAATACAATACCCCCCCAACATTACAACCCACCACCCACATACCCCTACTCTAACCAACCCAAACCCCCCTTAAAAAAAAATCTATCGCTAACCCCCTGAAGATCTCCCTACCTTGAGTCGTCTTCACCCAGCCAAATTCTTCATCCAAGGTGCGCAGATGAGGTCCTTGATCCGGTAGAAGTCTTCATTCAAGCGGGGCAAGAAGAGGTCCTCCATCCGGTAGAAGCTGTTGAACAGCCAATAAAATGCGAGTTCAATATGATTGGCTGATTGGATCAACCAATCGGATTGAACTTCAATCTGATTGGCTGATTGCATCAGCCAATCAGATTTTTTCTACATTACAGGGAGTGCAGAATTATTAGGCAAATGAGTATTTTGACCACATCATCCTCTTTATGCATGTTGTCTTACTCCAAGCTGTATAGGCTCGAAAGCCTACTACCAATTAAGCATATTAGGTGATGTGCATCTCTGTAATGAGAAGGGGTGTGGTCTAATGACATCAACACCCTATATCAGGTGTGCATAATTATTAGGCAACTTCCTTTCCTTTGGCAAAATGGGTCAAAAGAAGGACTTGACAGGCTCAGAAAAGTCAAAAATAGTGAGATATCTTGCAGAGGGATGCAGCACTCTTAAAATTGCAAAGCTTCTGAAGCGTGATCATCGAACAATCAAGCGTTTCATTCAAAATAGTCAACAGGGTCGCAAGAAGCGTGTGGAAAAACCAAGGCGCAAAATAACTGCCCATGAACTGAGAAAAGTCAAGCGTGCAGCTGCCAAGATGCCACTTGCCACCAGTTTGGCCATATTTCAGAGCTGCAACATCACTGGAGTGCCCAAAAGCACAAGGTGTGCAATACTCAGAGACATGGCCAAGGTAAGAAAGGCTGAAAGACGACCACCACTGAACAAGACACACAAGCTGAAACGTCAAGACTGTGCCAAGAAATATCTCAAGACTGATTTTTCTAAGGTTTTATGGACTGATGAAATGAGAGTGAGTCTTGATGGGCCAGATGGATGGGCCCGTGGCTGGATTGGTAAAGGGCAGAGAGCTCCAGTCCGACTCAGACGCCAGCAAGGTGGAGGTGGAGTACTGGTTTGGGCTGGTATCATCAAAGATGAGCTTGTGGGGCCTTTTCGGGTTGAGGATGGAGTCAAGCTCAACTCCCAGTCCTACTGCCAGTTTCTGGAAGACACCTTCTTCAAGCAGTGGTACAGGAAGAAGTCTGCATCCTTCAAGAAAAACATGATTTTCATGCAGGACAATGCTCCATCACACGCGTCCATCTACTCCACAGCGTGGCTGGCAAGAAAGGGTATAAAAGAAGAAAATCTAATGACATGGCCTCCTTGTTCACCTGATCTGAACCCCATTGAGAACCTGTGGTCCATCATCAAATGTGAGATTTACAAGGAGGGAAAACAGTACACCTCTCTGAACAATGTCTGGGAGGCTGTGGTTGCTGCTGCACGCAATGTTGATGGTGAACAGATCAAAACACTGACAGAATCCATGGATGGCAGGCTTTTGAGTGTCCTTGCAAAGAAAGGTGGCTATATCGGTCACTGATTTGTTTTTGTTTTGTTTTTGAATGTCAGAAATGTATATTTGTGAATGTTGAGATGTTATATTGGTTTCACTGGTAAAAATAAATAATTGAAATGGGTATATATTTGTTTTTTGTTAAGTTGCCTAATAATTATGCACAGTAATAGTCACCTGCACACACAGATATCCCCCTAAAATAGCTCTAACTAAAAACAAACTAAAAACTACTTCCAAAACTATTCAGCTTTGATATTAATGAGTTTTTTGGGTTCATTGAGAACATGGTTGTTGTTCAATAATAAAATTAATCCTCAAAAATACAACTTGCCTAATAATTCTGCACTCCCTGTAATTCCGATTGGCTGATAGAATTCTATCAGCCAATCAGAATTGAAGGAATGCCATCTTGAATGACGTTCCTTAAAGGAACCTTCATTCGTCGGGAAGTCGTCGATTGAAGAGGATGGCTCTGCGTCGGCTTCTTTGAAGATGGCTCCGCTCCGGATGGATGAAGATTGAAGACGCCGCCTGGATGAACACTTCTACTGGATGGAGGACCTCTTGCTTGCCCCGCTTGGATGAAGACTTCTACCGGATAAAGGACCTCCTCTGCGCACCTTGGGTGAAGAATTCGGCTCGGCTGGGTGAAGACGACTCAAGGTAGGGAGATCTTCAGGGGGTTAGCAATAGTTTTTTTTAAGGGGGGTTTGGGTGGGTTAGAGTAGGGGTATGTGTGCGGTGGGTTGTAATGTTGGAGGGGTATTGTATTTTTATTTTCAGGTAAAAGAGCTTATTACTTTGGTGCAATGCCCCACAAAAAGCCCTTTTAAGGGCTGGTAATAGAGCTGATTACTTTGGTAGTTTAGAATAGGGTAGGGCATTTTTTTATTTTGGGGGGATTTTTTATTTTATTAGGGGGCTTAGATTAGGTGTAATTAGTTTAAACTTCTTGTAATTCTTTTTTATTTTTTGTAATTTAGTGTTTGTTTTTTTGTATTATAGAATAGTTTATTTTATCATATTTTAATTTAGCTAATTGTAGGTAATTTAGTTAATTAATTTAATGATAGTGTTGTGTTAGGTGTATTTGTAATTTAGGTTAGGATTTATTTTACAGGTAATTTTGTACTTATTTTCACTAGGTAGCTATTAAATAGTTATTAACTATTTAATAGCTATTGTACCTAGTTAAAATAAATACAAAGTTACCTGTAAAATAAATATAAATCCTAAAATAGCTGCAATGTAATTATAAGTTATACAGTGGGGCAAAAAAGTATTTAGTCGTATAAGATATATAGCTGCAATGTAATTATAAGTTATAAAGTGGGGCAAAAAAGTATTTAGTCATTTGAGAAGATGAGAGAGGCCTGTCATTTTCATCATAGGTATACCTCAACTATGAGAGACAAAATGTGGAAACAAATCCAGACAATCACATTGTCTGATTTGGAAAGAATTTATTTGCAAAGTATGGTGGAAAATAAGTATTTGGTCAATATCAAAAGTTCATCTCAATAGTTTGTTATATATCCTTTGTTGGCAATGACAGAGGTCAAACATTTTCTGTAAGTCTTCACAAGGTTGTCACACACTGTTGTTGGTATGTTGGCCCATTCCTGCATGCAGATCTCCTCTAAAGCAGTGATGTTTTGGGGCTGTCGCTGGGAAACACAGACTTTCAACTCCCTCCAAAGGTTTTCTATGGGGTTGAGATCTGGAGACTGGCTAGGCCACTCCAGGACCTTGAAATGCTTATTACGAAGACACTCCTTCATTTCCCGGGCGGTGTATTTGGGATCATTGTCATGCTGAAAGACCCAGCCACGTTTCATCTTCAATGCCCTTGCTGATGGAAGGAGGTTTGCACTCAAAATCTCACGATACATGGTCCTATTCATTCTTTCATGTACACGGATCAGTCGTCCTGTTCCCTTTGTAGAGAAACAACCTCAAAGCATGATGTTGCCACCCCCATGCTTCACAGTAGGTATGGTGTTCTTTGGTTGCAACTCAGCATTCTCTCTCCTCCAAACATGACGAGTTCTGTTTCTACCAAACAGTTCTACTTTGGTTTGATCTGACCATGTGACATTCTCCCAATCCTCTTCTGGATCATCCAAATGCTCTCTAGCATACTTCAGATGGGCCCGGACATGGGACACGTCTGGCACTGCAGGATCTGAGTCCCTGGTGGCGTAGTGTGTTACTGATGGTAGCCTTTGTTACAATGGTGCCAGCTCTCTGCAGGTCATTCACTAGGTCCCCCGTGTGGTTCTGGGATGTTTGCTCACCGTTCTTGTGATCATTTTGACCCCACGGGGGGAGATCTTGCGTGGAGCCCCAGATCGAGGGAGATTATCAGTGGTCTTGTATGTCTTCCATTTTCTAATTATTGCTCCCACACTTGATTTCTTCACATCAAGCTGCTTGCCTATTGTAGATTCAGTCTTCCCAGCCTGGTGCAGGTCTACAATTATGTTTCTGGTGTCCTTCGACAGCTCTTTGGTCTTCACCATAGTTGAGTTTGGAGTGTGACTGTTTGAGGTTGTGGACAGGTGTCTTTTATACTTATAACAAGTTCAAACAGGTGCCATTAATACAGGTAATGAGTGGAGGACAGAGGAGCCTCTTAAAGAAGAAGATACAGGTCTGTGAGAGCCAGAAACCTTGCTTGTTTGTAGGTGACCAAATACTTATTTTCCGCCATAATATGCAAATAAATTATTTCCAAATTAGACAATGTGATTGTCTGGATTTGTTTCCACATTTTTTCTCTCATAGTTGAGGTATACCTATGATGAAAATTACAGGCTTCTCTCATCTTCTTAAGTGGGAGAACTTGCACAATTGGTGGCTGACTAAATACTTTTTTGCCCCACTGTATTGTAGCTATATTAGGGTTTATTTGATAGGTAAGTATTTAGTTTTAAATAGGATTAATTTAGTTAATTTTAGGAATATTATGTTGTTTCATTTAAATTATATTTATGTTAGGGGGGTGTTAGGGTTAGAGTTAGGTTTAGGGGTTATTAACTTTATTATAGTATCGGCGATGGTGCGGGCGGGAGATTAGGAGTTAATAACTGTAGGTAGGTGGCGACGATGTTAGGGAGGGCAGATTAGGGGTTAATACTATTTATTATAGTGTTTGCGATGCGGGAGTGTGGCAGTTTAGGGGTTAATACATTGATTATAGTGGCGGCGAGGTCCGGTCGGCAGATTAGGGGTTAATAAGTGTAGGTAAGGTAGCGGCGACATTGGGGGGCAGTTTAGGGGTTAATAAATATAATATAGGGGTCAGTGGTGTTAAGGGTAGCAGATTAGGGGTTCATAGGGATAATGTAGGTTGCGGCGGTGTCCGGAGCCGCAGATTAGGGGTTAATAATATAATGCAGGTGTCAGCGATAGCGGGGGCGGCAGATTAGGGGTTAATAAGTGTAAGGTTAGGGGTGTTCATGTTAGGGTGTTAGGTGTAGACTTAGAGAGTGTTTCCCCATAGGAAACAATTGGGCTGCGTTAGGAGCTGAACGCTGCTTTTTTGCAGGTGTTAGGTTTTTTTTCAGCCCAAACTGCCCCATTGTTTCCTATGGGGAAATCGTGCACGAGCACGTTTTTCCAGCTTAGCGCTACTATAAGCAATGCTGGTATTGAGGGTTGAAGTGGAGCTAAATTAGGCTCAACGCTCCCTTTTCTGAGCCTAACGCAGCCCCTCAAACAACTCTAAATACCAGCATTGTCTTAAGGGTGCGCTGGGAAAAAAAGCAGTGTTAGCTACGCGGGTCTTTACCGACAAAACTCTAAATCTAGGCGTATGTGTTTTTACCCAACATGGTAAAACAATTACATCGTTGTCACCCACCAATCAGCAAAAAATGCTTTGTATAGCTGGTCAGAGAACAAAACATAATTAACATCTTAATTGAATCAAGAGCTGCTTCCCTTTTGTAACTGTGAGTGTTTTATAATTATTTAATTCTAAAATGTATCATATAGCAATGTTTCTCTTTGTTTTGTTTTCTTCACAGCTCTAATGTTGGAGAATAGACATACACAGGCATTTGAAGAGGAGTGTCTGCACTAATACTCAATATGTTTGGTCATTTTGGACTGCTTTGATTACTGCTTTATAAATGTTAGAGTCTCTTTTGCCACTTTCCTGCCATAAAGGGATGCAATCCATTGCTTTTGATACAGATCATATAAAAGGTTCTAAACTTATTGCTCTCTCTTGAAGTTGTTTACAAATATCAAATTGAAATGACACCCTGCATTTTCGGATTCTTTGACAAATTCTATTCTTTGCTTACTGGGTCAAGAATTCCCTATAAAAGGCATTTGCTAGTCTATTTCTAATATAAAGCCCCTACACATCTTTTTTAAAACAATCGTCTAGATTACGAGTTTTGCGTTATACTGAAAAAGCAGCGTTAGGTTATAACGCTGCTTTTTCACTACCGCTGGTATTACGAGTCTTGCAGATTTAGGGGCACCGCACACTTTTTTGGCCTTACCGCAAATCAGCTTACGCAATTTGCGTATAGTCTATTTTCAATGGGACCTCCAAAGCGCCGGTATTACGAGCTTGTCCTGGAAGGCCAAAAAGTGAGCGGAACACCCTATCCCGTCCAGATTCCTACCGCATTTTAAAGTCAGTAGTTATGAGTTTTACACTACAAAGCCGTAGCATAAAACTCATAACTAAAGTGCTAAAAAGTACACTAACACCCATAAACTACCTATTAACCCCTAAACTGATGCACTCCTGCATCGCAAACACTAAAATAAAATTATTAACCACTAATTTGCCGCTCCCTACATCGCCACCACTATAATAAACATATTAACCCCTAAACCGCCGCATTCCCGCCTCGCAAACACTAGTTAAATATTATTAACCCCTAATCTGCTGTCCCTTAAATATAATTAAAATAAATCTAAATAAAACTTACTATCATTACCTAAATAATTCCTATTTAAAACTAAATACTTACCTATAAAATAAACCCTAAACTAGCTACAATATAACTAATAGTTACATTGTAGCTAGCTTAGGTTTTATTTTTATTTTACAGACATGTTTGTATTTATTTTAACTAGGTAGAATACTTACTAAATAGTTATTAACTATTTACTAACTACCTAGCTAAAATAAATACAAATTGACCTGTAAAATTAAACCTAACCTAAGTTACACTGACACCTAACCTAACCCTACAATTAAATAAATTCCCTAAATTAAATACAATTAACTACATTCAAAACAATTAGCTAAATTACAAAAAAAACACTAAAGTACAGAAAATAAAAACAAATTACAAGATCTTTAAACTAATTACACCTAATCTAATAGCCCTATCAAAATATAAAAATCCCCCCCACAATAAAAAAAACCCTAGCCTAAACTAAACTATGAATAGCCCTTAAAAGGGCCTTTTGCGGGGCATTGCCCCAAAGAAATCAGCTCTTTTACCTGTAAAAAAAATACAAACATCCTCCCCAACAGTAAAACCCACAACCCACACAACCAACCCCCCAAATAAAACCCTAACTAAAAAAACCTAAGCTCCCCATTGCCCTGAAAAGGGCATTTGGATGGGCACTGCCCTTAAAAGGGCATTTAGCTCTATTGCTGCCCAAAGCCCTAACCTAAAAATAAAACCCACCCAATACACCCTTAAAAAATCCTAACACTAACCCCCGAAGATCCACTTACAGGAAGAAGTCTTCATCCAAGCGGCAAGATGTCCTCAATGAAGCCGGCAGAAGTGTTCCTCCAGACGGGCAGAAGTGGTCTTCCAGACAGGCAGAAGTCTTCACCCAGACGGCATCTTCTACAGTATCTCCATCTTCAAGACATCCGGCGTGGAGCATCCTCTTTAATCGACATCTTCTTCTGGAATTAAGGTACCTTTAAGTGATGTCATCCAAGATGGCGTCCCTTAGATTCTGATTGGTTGATAGAATTATATCAGCAAATTGGAATCAGCCAATAGCATTGAGCTTGCATTCTATTGGCTGTTCCAATCAGTCAATAGAATGCAAGCTCAATGCTATTGGCTGATTGGAACAGCCAATAGAATGTGAGCTCAATCCTATTGGCTGATTGGATCAGCCAATAGGATTAAAGTTCAATCCTATTGGCTGATTGCATCAGCCAATAGGATTTTTTCAACCTTAATTTCAATTTGCTGATAGAATTCTATCAGCCAATCGGAATCTAAGGGACGCCATCTTGGATGAAGTCACTTAAAGGTACCTTCATTCCAGAAGAAGACGTTGATTGAAAAAGATGCTCCGCGCCGGATGTCTTGAAGATGGAGCCGCTCCGCGTCGGAAGGATGAAGATAGAAGATGCCATCTGGGTGAAGACTTCTGCCCATCTGGAGGACCACTTCTGCTGGCTTCGTTGAGGACATCTTGCCGCTTGGATGAAGACGTCTCCCGGTAAGTGGATCTTCGGGGTTAGGATTTTTTAAGGGTGTATTGGGTGGGTTTTATTTTTAGTTTAAGGCTTTGGGCAGCAATAGAGCTAAATGCCCTTTTAAGGGCAATGCCCATCCAAATGACCTTTTCAGGGCAATGGGGAGCTTAGGTTTTTTTAGTTAGGGTTTTATTTGGGTGGTTGGTTGTGTGGGTGGTGGATTTTACTGTTGGGGGGTTGTTTGTATTTTTTCTTTTTTACAGGTAAAAGAGCTGATTTCTTTGGGGCAATGCCCAGCAAAAGGTCCTTTTAAGGGCTATTGGTAGTTTAGGCTAGGTTTTTTTTTTATTTTGATAGGGCTATTAGATTAGGTGTAATTAGTTTAAAGATCTTGTAATTAGTTTTTTATTTTCTGCAATTTAGTGCTTGTTTGTTTTTGTAATTTAGCTAATTGTTTTGAATTTAGTTAATTGTATTTAATTTAGGGAATTTAATTGTAGGGTTAGGTTAGGTGTTAGTGTAACTTAGGTTAGGTTTTTTTACAGGCCAATTTATTTTAGCTAGGTAGTTAGTAAATAGTTACTAACTTTTTAGTAACTATTCTACCTAGTTAAAATAAATACAAACTTGCCTATAAAATAAAAATAAACCCTAAGCTAGCTACAATGTAACAATTAGTTATATTATAGCTAGCTTAGGGTTTATTTTACAGGTAAGTATTTAGTTTTAAATAGGAATAATTTAGGTAATAAGTGTAGGTTTTCTTTAGATTTATTTAAATTATATTTAAGTTAGGGGGTGTTAGGGTGAGACTTAGGTTTAGGGGTTAATAAATATAATATAGTGGCAGCGACATTGGGGGCATCAGATTAGGGGTTAATAAATGTAGGTAGGTGGCGGTGATGTTAGGGACGGCAGATTAGGGGTTAATAATATTTAATTAGTGTTTGCGATGTTGGAGTACGCCGGTTTAGGGGTTAATATGTTTATTATAGTGGGGGTGGCATATTAGGGGTTAATAACATTATATAGGTGTCAGTGATGTTGTGGGCAGCAGATTAGAGGTTAATAAATATAATGTAGGTGGCGGCGATGTTGGGGGCAGCAGACTAGGGGTTCATAAGTATAATGTAGGTGGCGGTGATGTCCGGAGAGGCAGATTAGGGGTTAACAAATATAATGTAAGTGTTGTTGATGTCGGGGGCGGCAGATTAGGGGTTAATAAGTGTAAGATTAGGGGTGTTTAGACTCGGGTTCATGTTATGGTGTTAGGTGTAAACATAAATTTTGTTTCCCCATAGGAATCAATGGGGCTGCGTTTCTGAGCTAAACGCTGTTTTTTTTTTGCAGGTGTTAGACTTTTTTTAAGCCGACTCCCCCCATTGATGTCTATGGGGAAATCGTGCAAGAGCACGAATAATCAGCTTTACCGCTGACTTAAGAATAACTTGCAAGTTAGCACCGAGCAGCTCTTACCGCAAAACTCGTAATCTGGCCGTTTTTTTTTTTGTTGCTAGATACTGATTGAATCCATAAAATGTTTCATCAGCTAACTATATTGTTTTCTTAAAATTCAGGAATCATGGTAGAAAACATAACATTCTATATTTTCATCAGGTGCACAGTATTGTATTTCATTCATCTGAACATTGTTACATCTTATGCTTTGCTAGCTAATCATATATAACAACCACTAATTCACTCTGTAACACCTTAGGCAAAGTACATACGTTATCTGCATTTCTCATCTAAATATAACGTCATTGGCTTGTCTACCTTTACTGAGATTTATTATTTTACCAACTTTACTTTACAGTGAAGATTATGATCTCATTATCCAAATATTTTCAAATACTTAAAAGGGTGTAATGTTTAGGAACTTGCTTATAATGGATACATTATCTTCAATCCCTTCCAGCAATGAGTGTAGCTTTGTATCTTTACACAATCCGATCTTTCATTAGGTGATGAAATCTAATAGATAACTAAATAGTTTTACCATTTGGCTTCATTTTAACTAAGTTTCTGTCCATCAGAAAAGCCATGTAAATGCTTTGTGCATAGTTCCACTGTGAAGTATACAGCATCACAAAAACACCTTATAAGGACAATTAAACAAAATGTAATATTCTTGATACAGGAGTCCAGCAAATAAAAAATCTATTAATTATTTAAAATTTAGGGTATAAGTGTTTTTACATTGTCTTTTGTTATGCATTTGTGCCTATGCAATTATCGTGTATTTAAAGGTCCTTTAAATAAAAAATGGATTTGAAAAAAAAGTCCCTCTATAAAATAGTTTGTTCTAATATTTAAGATATGTAAATCCCCCCAGACTAATAGAGTTACCGCGTCAAACATAGATACAATGCACTGTAATTCCCCCATCTTCACTATATTTTATATTTACCCTACTATGCTTTTGGGAAACAATAACCAGTATCATAAGTAGCCATATTAAAATCCCTTTGATGCTAGAAAAACATACGGCTAGATTACGAGTTTTGCGTTAGAGGCTGTGCGGTGCTATCAAACAGTTTATGCTCACCGCTCACTTTCAGACAGCGCTGGTAGTACGGGTTTTTCCAAACCTGGCGTTAACCGCAAAAAAGTGATCGTAGAGCAAAATTTTGCACCACATCTCACCTCAATACCAGCGCTGCTCATGCACGATTTCCCCATAGGAATCAATGGGGGAGAGCCGACTGAAAAAAAACCTAACACCTGCAAAAAATCAGCGTTTAGCTCCTAACGCAGCCCCATTGATTCCTATGGGGAAACACATTTATGTCTACACCTAACACCCTAACATGAACCCTGATTCTAAACACCCCTAATATTACACTGCCGACATCGCCGACACCTACATTATATTATTAACCCCTAATCTGCCCCTCAGGGGGTTAGTGTTTTTTTAAGGGGGGATTGGGTGGGTTTTAGAGTAGGGTTGGTTGTGTGGGTGGTGGGTTTTAATGTTGGGGGAGGGATTTGTATTTTTTTTACAGGTAAAAGAGGTGATTACTTTGGGGCAATGTAGGGTAGGGCTTTTTTATTTGGGGGGGCTTTTTTTGTTAGGGGGATTTGATTAGGTGTAATTAGTTTAAAAATCTTGTAATTTTTTAATATTTTCTGTAATTTAGTGGGGTTTTTTTTGTACTTTAGATAATTTTATTTAAAGGGCCACTGTAAGTAAATATTTTCTATGCCTGTTACTAACTAACTACCCCAAATACGCTTTTAATCAATAGCATTTCATTAACATATCTCTACCGTATATCAGAAATCTTGTCTGCAAATTTAATTGTTTTCCAAACCCACTCCGTGGGTATCCTTTGCTCTGTACCAATCCGTTTACAATACCTAGGTTTCAAAATGGCGCTTTAAACACAAAGTTATTGGTTTTAGTATTTTGAACACGCAGTGCTGAAAATAGTGGGCAGGATAACGTGACATCATTGGCGAATAAAAGATATAACTTTTAGAACGTTATGAAACTTTATTTTGGAGAAAATATAGGTCAGTAGGTTTTAATTAATGTTTATTAACTTTAATATGTTAGTTGTTTAGCTTAAAAATTATAACAGAAAGTAATCCTTTAATTTAGGGAATTAATTTAATTATAGTGGTAGTGTTAGGTGTAATTTTAACTTAGGTTAGCTTTTATTTTACAGGTACTTTTGTATTTATTTTAGCTAGGTAGTTATTAAATAGTTAATAACTATGTAATAACTATTCTACCTAGTTAAAATAAATACAAACTTGCCTGTAAAATAAAAATAACCCCTAAACTAGCTACAATGTAACTACTAGTTATATTGTAGCTAGCTTAGGGTTTATTTTATAGGTAAGGAATAATTTAGTTAATGATAGTTATTTTATTTAAATTATATTTAAGTTAGGGGGGGTTAGGGTTAGACTTAGATTTAGGGGTTAATAACTTTAATATAGTGACGGCGACGTTGGGGGTGGCAGATTAGTGGTTAATAAATGTAGGTATGTGTTGGCGATGTTAGGGATAGCAGATTAGAGGTTAATAAAAATTTAACTAGTGTTTGCGAGGCGGGGAGTGCGGCGGTTTAGGGGTTAATATATTTACTATAGTGGCGGGGATGTCCAGTTCGGCAGATTAGGGGGTTAATTTTTTTTAAGTGTTTGCGATGGGGGGGGGGCCTCGGTTTAGGGGTTAATAGATAGTTTATGGGTGTTAGTGTACTTTTTAGCACTTTAGTTAAGAGTTTTATGCTACGGCATTGTAGTGTAAAACTCTTAACTACTGACTTTTAAATGCGGTACCAGTCTTGACAGGAGATGGTCTACCGCTCACTTTATGTCAGTTTTATGCTACGGCATTGTAGTGTAAAACTCTTAACTACTGACTTTTAAATGCGGGGTACCCAGTCTTGACAGGAGATGGTCTACCGCTCACTTTATGTCAGACTCGTAATACCGGCGCTATGCAAGTCCCATTGAAAAAATATGATACGCAATTGACGTAAGTGGATTTGAGGTATTTCCGAGTCTGGCCCAAAAAGTGAGCGGTACACCTGTACCTTCAAGACTCGTAATACCAGCGGGCGTTAAAAAGCAGCGTTGGGACTGGCCAAAGCTGCTTTTTAAGCCTAACGCAAGACTCGTAATCTAGCCGATATATTTTCTCACACTGCTAGTTTTTATTGATTGATGTGTGAGATATCATTACATTATATTGTTAACTTAGATAACTATATCTGTAAATGGCAAGAACAGCCACTAACAAAGCACTTGAAAGATGGATGAAGCAGAGCTCAATGAATTTTTGAGATGACCTCTCGTCTACAATGAGATCCCTCACAATCTCACAATCATCTATTAATCTAGACCGCTGAATTGAAGTTTTAATTTTATGAGAATCAACATTTGAATATTATAGGTATATCATTACATTTAATAAAGGAAAAAATTAACTCTTTTTGGGGGGTTTTTCAAATGCCAATGCTGAATGTTCTCTAACATTCAAAATGTATTTAGAAAATAATGTTGAATAATTTCCTGCAACATTTAACCATTTTTTCTTAATTGCTCCATAACATTTGTATATTGTTGCACTGCAAAGTGGTTGTAAAATCCCATTCTTATTCACCTGGAATTAGATGGGCATGGGTGGGAAATTACTTTAAATGGACATTAAAGTCATTTTTTATATGAATCAGAAAACAGTCACTGCAAAATAAAAGCATAAAGCATGTAAACTCAGCAAAATGTGCAAGGTTCTGCATTCCTGAGACACACCCTTTGAAAAACTTCATGTGTTATCTGTTACTTATGTCATTTGCTGTGACTAATTAAGAACAGATTTGTGAGTTCTTGCACATATGAAACAATCACTGTGCATAATGTCTGGGTTTAGGATTCTGAAGTCTGCAGAATGCTTTCCAGCTTCTCTTGGAATAGTGGAAATACTGTAATTATTAGATTTAAATTGCAAGTGGCCAAAATAAACTATTCATAATTAACATTTTATAGAAATTATTTTGTGATATAAAAATGTTACAGTAGTACAGCTTTTTTTTCGAAAGGAAAGCACATTTTTTTGTACATTAAAATAACATCAAAATCAAAATGATCAGAAATACAGTGTAGACATTGTTAATGTTGTAAATGATTATTCTAGATGGAACCGGATGATATTTAATGGAATATCTACATAGGCGTACAGAGACCTATTATCAGCAACCAACTGTCTTGTGTTCCAATGGCATGCTATGTTTGCTAATCCAATCCAGTGACAAACCAATAGAATGGTCAGACAGGCAGAGTTCGTTAACAGTAAAGTAATCCAAAGGTTCAAGGGTTTAGCAGGCAGAGTAGTCAGACAGGTAGAGTTCCGCAACGCTATGAGAAATCCAGTACTTTAGGGGTTAATCAAGCAGAGTAGTCAGACAGGCAGAGTTCAATAATGTTATGGCAATCCAGTACTTTAGGGGTTAAGCAAACAGAGTAGTCAGACAGGCAGAGTTCAATAAAGTTAAGGCAATCAAGTACTTTAGGGGTTAGGCAAGCAGAGTAGTCAGACAGGCAGAGTTAAATAATGTTATGGCAATCTAGTACTTTAGGGGTTAAGCAAGCAGAGTAGTCAGACAGGCAGAGTTCAATAACTTTATGGCAATCCAGTACTTTAGGGGTTAAGCAAGCAGAGTAGTCAGACAGGCAGAGTTCAATAAAGTTAAGGCAATCCAGTATTTTAGGGGCTAAGCAAGCAGAGTAGTTAGACAGTCAGAGTTAAATAATGTTATGGCAATCCAGTACTTTAGGGGTTAAAGGAACATGAAACCCATTTTTTTTTCTTTTATGATTTAGAAAGATCATACAATTATAAACAACTTTCAAATTTACTTCTATTATCTATTTTGCTTCATTCTCTTGATATTCTTTGCTGAAAAGCATATACAAATATGCTTAGTAGCTGCTGATTGGTAGCTGCACATAGATGCCTCCTGTGATTGGTTCACTGTGTGCATTGCTATTTCTTCATTAAAGTATATCTAAAGAATAAAGCAAATTAGGTAATAGAAGTAAATTGGAATGTTGTTTAAAATTATATTCTCTACCTTAATCATGAAAGAAAATGTTTGGGTATAGTGTCCCTTTATGCAAGCAGAGTAGTCAGACAGGCAGAGTTTAATAACGTTATGGCAATCAAGTACTTTAGGGGTTAAGCAAGCAGAGTAGTCAGACAGGCAGAGTTTAATAACGTTATGGCAATCAAGTATTTTAGTAGTCAGACAGGCAGAGTTCAAATAACGATAAATCAATCCAGCATGTAAAGATAATAGCAACCAGGAGCACACACAGTAACACCTATACTTGGGCAGTGATATGTAGAAAGTGAGAAGCTTACATAGGCGCAAGATTCGCGCCACAGGAGATCCTGACAGGCTTCAGATGGGAAGAGACGTGCGGCGATGACTTCACCGCCACACGCACTCAGGAGCCGACTCTTCCCTGGCAACGGCCAGAGCAGCAAGCACTGGATCCGTGGCAATAGCCAGGACCAGCATGACAGCTGCCTTCTAGGCAGAGTTGCAAAGAAAAAAAGTTCAATATAGATTCCACAGCACCACAAAATTTTTAAATTTATTCACATTTTAAAGCCATATCTCAGACTGGCCAATAAAAAGACAAGTTTAAAGGCCAGATTATGAATGATGTGCTAACCATTATCATCAAGCTTCAGCTAAGCTTTCAAGGCCTCCCGTTGACAAGAGCTCATTTCCATACGAGTATACACAGATCTCTGGCTTGTGATCCCATCCCCTTTGCTTGGAAGCGTGTTGGAAATACACCCGGTTCTCAGGTTACTCTGTTTCTTTCGTGCTCAAAGAGGATACATTGTCTCTGTATTAAACAGTTTACCCTTTGCAGGAAAGACACGCCTCCATAGAACACGGCTTTTTAATTGTTTCAAGATAGATACAGCTGCTCACATAGCACAATCTTTACACAGTCTTTACAGACAATTTGTGTGTACTCGTATGGAAACAAATTCTTGTCAATGGGAGGCCTTGAAGGCATAGCTGAAGCTTGATGATTAGACCATGTAAACGGATTCACACTGGAAAGGTACCCTGTTATTGCTATGCCCCACAAATCCGGATAGACCTTTAGTGTGGTTTTGAATACCATGTTCATTTGCCAGTGCTATCAGCAGCTCATGAATAGAGAGACTGTTGCTATTTACTGGTCCAGATCTAGAGTTTGTGAATAGAGCGGACTTAACCGCTTCCTAAGGGAAGGACTCTATATAAGGGGTTAGATGTCCATGTGCTCTATAATAAGAAATACATAAGATGTTTTAATTTATGTTTCTAGCAGGTTACTTGTTTCTATTTGCTGTGTAAATATTTGAAGATGTATCTGCCTAGATTAGTCGCACATTTGCTTAGTTCTTTAATAGCTGTGTATATATCACTGGATATAGGCCCCTATGTTACTACACAGAGATTAAAAAGTATATCCTCTCCCCACCACTCAAATATATATATATATATATATATATATATATATATATATATATATATATATACTGTATATATATATATATATATATATATATATATATATATATATATATATTGTTAGGTAAAGAAGGCACTTTAAACGTTTACCATTTAAATTAAAAAGTTTATTGAAAAACGGAGAGTGCCTTCTTTACCTAACGATATATTGCTGTGATTGGAAGTGCACCCGGAGGCTGTCTACATTGTGAGTACTGGTTCGTAACTCTTCAGACTATATATATATATATATATATATATATATATATATATATATACATTTCAATTTATCTGTTCACTTTTTATTTTTTGGGAGGACAAATCATCACAATGAAAGCGATTGTATAATATTTATACAGTCCTGAAAGATCTAATTAGTTAAATTGCTGTAAATTTGCATATTTAGGGCCAGATTACGAGTGACGCACTAACAGTTATGCATAAGCGATATTGGGTTTATTGCGGCTGTTTGCACATGTCAGATGTATCACTAGTATTACAAGTTGAATGTAAACACGATCGCTTGAGCGCAATTGGAGTTAACGCTCTTCGGGATACGCAACCTTAGACCTCTGGTTAAATGTTTTGCGAAACAAAAAAGTGCTACAAAACACATCAAATATACATTGCAAAGTGCAGTTGCGCTTATAACCATACTATCTAAAAAAAAATATTAAGAAAAAGTTACAAGGGCTCAAAGATATGAGCTCTCACGTTTTATAAAAAAAAAGGCAGGCATATATATGTGTGTGTGTTTATATGTGTGTAAATATTTATTTATGTATTTATATGTTTATATATATATATATATATATATATATATATATATACCGGTATATATACACATATAAACTCATTAATACATATGTATACATATTGCAGTCACGTAGATGAAAACATGAAAAAAAAATTATGCAATATTCATATTTAATAAAGTGCTATACTGTGTTACTGTAAATATTATACATTCCAATGTTCTGCACATAGCAGAATATGTTCTAAGTTTGTATAAATAGATATTCCTATAGATATCAATATATATATATATATAATATATATAGTGTGTAAAGAAAAAGCACCAGCGCTAAAATCTAAGTGGTATCTTTTGTGTTCCTCTCTTAGAGTGTATAACATGTGCCGTATAATGTAAATATATTTGGTGTCACTACTAACCCCTACTTGATGTATGCAGGGGTGAGTGAAATAGATAGTTGGTATTAATAAGGCACAGTGATTGGTGTCCCAATAGAAATCAGTTAGCGTGCTGCCTAGATATTAACACAGTGTACCCCTGTCCTGTAACAATTGTTAGAAAAAAAGAGAACAGTCAATAGAATTAACAAGGCGCTCTGCTGTACTTAATGTCTCCAATATATGGAAAAAATTGTTTATACACAGTTTATTATGTATATGTGCTGAAGAAATGTTTTTCCTTCGAAAGATACTTCCTCTGGTATGGAAATAAAGTGGATAATTCCTGCTTACCAGCTATTCCCTCAATCATATGAGGTAAGGTTATTGCTCTTGCTGAGTAAAGATGGTGATATCTTTTAATCTCAGCGTGATGTCCTCCAAATTTCCTGGACCTCTTTAGTTGTTTTCGGATCCTTACAACTTTAATGGAAATCCTGGACTCTCTGTTTTTCCTTCAAATGTTGGTGAGAATATTTTCTCCTCTCAGGTGGTGAGAATCTCTGTCCTCTCAGATGATGTTCCCAGTTCTTCTTATTGATAGTGATACCTGAGCGAGTATCATTCTGGAGGAACGTTCCTTGGAAACAGGTGACTGAACTTGCAGGAGGCAGACCGAGCTCCTATTAGAGCTCAACCTGCGACTGAGCAGTAACAGTCAGGAGTGGACCGAAGACGCTGTTAATTGCTTCTTTCACAGGCAAGGAATCAGCGTTGTGGTCTGCAGGGACGGAGCGGCAGATGCGGCCGTAGCTGATGACGTCAGCACAGGAGGAGCTGTGTGCTGAATGGAGAGTTACCACAGGATCTAGGAAGCTGGTAAAGTATGCGGAATCTGTTATTACCGTAGGTTATCCAGAATGGAACAGTTGGTACAACTGCTTAGGTTCCCAGAGGATGGTTATAGGAAGGTAGACAATGGATCGGCTAGGTGATTCGCAGAAAGGCAGTATCAAGTCAAATGCTAGTTACAGAAAATCACTAAGCAAGGACCTTGCTTAGTGATTTTCTGTAAATCTGTAAATATAGGTGTAGATAATATATTTTACCATGGGGAAATACATTAAAGAGGTCGCAATATTCTAACTAAGGGTTTTTGCATGCATCGGGTTAGCGTGTGAGCAAAAACAATATAATTTCAAATTTTAACCCCTTAACGACACATATCGTACAGGGTACGTCATACACAAACTGGTTGTTAAAGACTAATGATGTACCCTGTACATCGTTAGGGGTTTAAAGCGGCTGAAAGCGTTCCTGATTGCTTCCAGCCTCTTTCAAGGTATTGCCGTGATGCCTCAATATTGAGGCATCACTGCAATAAGTTTTTTGGCACACCGATGCAGAGACAGTCACTCTCTGCATCAGCCAGCGATGGAGGCGGGTGGGTGGCCAATCGTTGGAGGGACTTCCGGATCAGAGTGCAAGGGTTTGGGGGCGTGCACGCGCGTGTACATGCACGCACTCCATTAAGTCCAGTGAGGTAGATGTAGAGGGAGGTGGAGGTAGAGGGAGTGAGAGGGTGGGAAATAAACTGTTCTAAAGGGATCTGGGAGGGTAGGGGGTTGGGGGCAGCTGCGCTACAGAAAATTGGGGTTTCACCAAACTGGGCATAAGTTTTGAACAAACTGGGTACTGGCAGACAGCTGCCAGTACCCAAGATGGTGGAGAATAGGCAGAGGGGGAGGTTTAGAGAGCTGTATGTGGGGGATCAGGGGGGATCAGGGAGGTTGGGGGCTAAGGGGGGATCCATCACTGCTGAATTAAATATATAAAAAATAAAATAAAATAAAAATTCCCTTTATTTTAGTACTGGCAGACTTTCTGCCAATACTTTAGATGGTGGTGACAATTGTGAGATGTGGGAAATCTGTTTGAGGGGGGTCAGGGAGGGATCAGGGTGTGGGATGTGTCAGATGGGAGGCTGATCTCTACACTTAAGCTAAAATTAACCCTACAAGCTACCTACAAGCTCCATAATTAACCCCTTCATTGCTGGGCATAATACAAATGTGGTACGCAGCGACATTTAGCTGCCTTCTAATTATCAAAAAGCAACGCCAAAGTCATATACAGTATATCTGCTATTTCTGAACAAAGGGGGTCCCAGAGAAGCATTTACAACTATTTGTGCCATATTTGCACAAGCTGTTTGAAAATAATTTCAGTGAGAGACCTAAAGTTTGTGAAAAGTATTTTTTTTTTATCACATTTGGTATTGAAATGGTGACATGAAATATACCAAAATGGGCCTAGATCAATACTTTGGGTTGTCTACTACACTACACTAAAGCTTAAATTATCCCTGCAAACTGACTACAAGCTTCTTAATTAACCCCTTCACTGCTGGACATAGTACAAGTGTGGTGCGCAGTGGCATTTAGCTGCCTTCTAATTATCAAAAAGCATCGCCAAAGTCATATATGTCTGCTATTTCTGAACAAAGGGGATCCCAGAGAAGCATTTACAACCATTTGTGCCATAATTGCACAAGCGGTTTGCAAATCATTTCATTGAGAAACCTAAAGTTTGTGAAGAAGTTTGTGAAAAAGTTAGCTTTTTTTTTTTATTTTATTGCATTTGGCGGTGAAATGGTGGCATGAAATATACCAAAATGGGACTAGATCAATATTTTGGGTTGTCTACTAAAGAAAAATATACATGTAAAGTGATATTCAGGGATTCCTGACAGATATCAGTGTTACAACTAGGGTTGCCACTTCGGCTATGTTTTCCTGGACACTTATGAGTTACACATGCTGCAGGGTATGCAGAGGGGAACATGAATTGCACCCCTGGACAGCACATGAATAGTAATTATTGACAGCACTATTCATGTTCTTCCCTGCACACCCTGCAGCATGTGTAACTCATAAGTGTCCAGGAAAACATGGCTGAGGTGGCAACCCTAGTTACAACGTAACTATCGCTAATTTTGAAAATAGAAAATGGTTTGGAAGTAGCAAAGTGCTACTTGTATTTATTGCCCTATAACTTGCAAAAAAAGCAAAGCACATGTACACATTGGGTATTTCTAAACTCAGGACAAAATGTAGAAACTATTTAGCATTGGTGTTTTATGGTGGTTGTAGATGTGTAATAGATTTGGGGGGTCAAAGTTAGAAAAGTGTGTTTTTTTCTACTTTTTCATCATATATTATATTTTTTTATAGTAAATTATAAGATATGATGAAAATAATGGTATCTTTAGAAAGTCCATTTAATGGCGAGAAAAACGGTATATAAAAAAGACCACAGAAATGTAAAAATAGCCCTGGTCATTAACGGTAAGACAATTGAAAAATGACCTTGCCCTTAAGGGGTTAATATGAGCGCTACGTGATGCATGCAAAAAGCTTACTTCTAGTGGAGTAATGCGCGCGAGTAGGAGCGTTAACTACCGGTCCACTCACAATCTGACCTTAGTCCACTATTATTCAAATCTTTTGTCTTTATATACACAACACACGTAATATCATTTTACTGTAATTTTTAATGTATCATAAATAACAAAAGTAAGAAGTTCATATCTTATTTAAACATGCAAATAAAAATGGTGCACAGATGTGCCAATATAAGCAAATTGAATCTGTGATGTTAGGGAATAAATATTCTTAGTCCTTCAAAAAATGGAAATATGTCTCAGAAAAAATAAAAGATTTATAAGGCTTGAAATATGATTGTATTATGAACACAGGGTCGTTGTGGACCCAGGTGTTTTTTTAAACCTGCTTCCAATCTTTGAAGGATTTACTATTTCTGACTTTCCCTTTATCAGGTGTCATCTTGCAGATTACATAAAGCCGATGAGGCCTACAATAATATATATCAAATTAGAAAAAAAATTCATTGTGAGATAATGAGGTATAGGCTTTGTTATTAAAATATGCTGGACATGAATAGTGTAATTCAATAACCTAAAGAGATTTATAGGATTTTTTAAGCGTTTTATCAATGATTTTAATAATGGATTTATAGTTAAATTCTAAACTAAAGCTAGTACCATACTGTTTATATTGTGTTCTATTGTAACAATGGATTCTGACTAGTAAAATGAAAAAAAAAGGTATTAACGCAATAAAATTAAGTGACCTAAATGTATGTAAATATGAATACTTTTGAAATATAACTATAATTTATTTTTTATCTTTTGCTGTAGAGAAGCCTAATTATAATTATTTAGCAGCTATAAATACTGATAAATTAGGTGTCAATTATTCAGATTAAAGGGACAGTCAACAACAGAATTTTTGTTGTTTAAAAAGAAATATAATCCCTTTATTACCTATTCCCCAGTTTTGCATAACTTACACTGTTATAGAAATACACTTTTTACCTCTGTGATTACCTTGTAGCTAAGCCTCTGCAAACCGCCCCCTTATTTCAGTTCTTTTAGCAGACTTGCATTGCATTTTAGTCAATCAGTGCTCACTCCATGGTAACTTCACGTGCATTAGCTCAATGTTATCTATAAAAAACACATGAACTAACACCCTCAAGTGGTCAAAATGCATTCAGATTAGAGGCAGTCTTCAAGGTTTAAGAAATTAGCATATGAACCTCCTAGAATTAGCTTTCAACTAAGAATGCCAAGAGAACAAAGCAAAATTGGTGATAAAAATAAATTGGAAAGTTGTTTAAAATTACATTCCCTATTATTTTGGACTTGACTGTCCCTTTAATTAAAATTAATTCTTAAAAATTGTCACAAAAATTGTATCTGCTATAGTTATATGTAGCTCCATTATAGCCAAAGGATCTTCATCTGTCTCGTACATGTTCTCGCTACCGTTAAAGATACCAGCACCACTTAAATGTCTTCAAAACATCAAAACAAAAGCAAAAACATAAAAAAATCTCCCTTCATAACAGACATGCAAAGAAAACTTTAAATAGGTCAAGAAAAGTGAAAACATTTTTTCGTGATTTAACTGCATGATTAGGTACTTTTTAAAGGTTAATAAAGTCTTTATGAACTCTGCATCCTTGACAAAGCAACATCTCTAAAATGCCTTGAACAAGAACAGTCAACCCTCATTCACCTCACCAACGGCTAGATTACGAGTTTTTGTCGGTAATGGTGTGCGTTGCTAACGCACAGTTTTCCCTCACTGCTCACCTAAAGTAACGCTGGTATTACAGGTTTTTTTAAACCCGGCGTTAGCCACAAAAAGGTGAGCGTAGAGCAGAATTTAGCTCCACATCTCACCTCAATACCAGCACTGCTTACGGTAGCGGTGAGCTGGCAAAACGTGCTTGTGCACAATTTCCCCATAGGAATCAATGGGGGAGAGCCACCTTAAATAAAACCTAACACCTGCAAAAAAGCAGCGTTCAGCTCCTAACGCAGCCCCATTGATTCCTATGGGGAAACACATTTTATGTTTACACCTAACACCCTAACATGAACCCTGAGTCTAAACACCCCTAATCTTACACTTATTAACCCCTAATATGCCGTCCCCGACATCGCCGACACCTGCATTTTATTATTGACCCCTAATCTGCCGCTCCGGACACCGCCGCCACCTACATTATCCCTTCTGGCCATCTGGAGGACCACTTCTGCCCGCTTGGGTGAAGATGTCTCAAGGTAGGGTGATCTTCAAGGGGGTAGTGTTAGGTTTTATTAAGAGGGGATTGGGTGGGTTTTAGAGTAGGGTTGGGTGTGTGGGTGGTGGGTTTTAATGTTGGGAGGGGTATTGTATTTTTTTTTACAAGTAAAAGAGCTGATTACTTTGGGGCAATCCCCGCAAAAGGCCCTTTTAAGGGCTATTTGTAATTAAGTATAGGGTAGGGATTTTTATAATTTTGGGGTGCTTTTTCATTTTATTAGGGGGATTAGATTAGGTGTAATTAGTTTAAAATTCTTGTAATTATTTTATTATTTTTTGTAATTTAGTGGGGGGTTTTCGGTACTTTAGTTTATTTAATTGGCGCTCTACAAATAACCGATAATAATAATAATTGTAGTTAATTTAGGTAATTTATTTAATTATAGTGTAGTGTTAGGTGTAATTGTAACTTAGGTTAGGATTTATTTTACAGGAAAATTTGTACTTATTTTAACTAGGAAGTTATTAAATAGTTAATAACTATTTAATATTAATAACTATTGTACCTAGTTAAAATAAATACAAAGTTGCCTGTAAAATAAAAATAAACCCTGAGATAGCTACAATGTAATTATTAGTTATATTGTAGCTAGCTTAGGGTTTATTTTATAGGTAAGTATTAAGTTTTAAATAGGAATAATTTATTTAATTGTAGTAATTTTTGTTAGATTATTTTAAATTATATTTAAGTTAGGGGGGGTTAGGGTTAGACTTAGGTTTAGGGGTTAATACATATAATATAGTGGCGGTGACATTGGGGGCAGCAGATTAGGGGTTAATAAATGTAGGTAGGTGTTGGCGATGTTAGGGATGGCAGATTAGGGGTTAATAAAATGTAACTAGTATTTGTGATGTGGGAGTGCGGTGGTTTAGGGGTTAATATATGTATTACAGTGGCGGCGATGTCCGGTCGGCAGATTAGGGGATAAAAAATGTATTTAAGTGTTTGTGATGTGCAGGGGGGTCTCGGTTTAGGGGTTAATAAGTAGTTTATGGGTGTTAGTGTACTTTTTAGCACTTTAGTTAAGAGTTTTATGTTACGGCGTTAGCCCATAAAACTCTTAACTACTGACTTTTAAATGCGGTAGGAGTCTTGACAGGAGAGGGTGTACCGACTCGAAATACCGGCGTTAGGAAAATCCCATTGAAAAGATAGGATACGCAATTGACGTAAGGGGATTTGCTGTATGCTTGAGTTGCGGAAAAAAAGTAAGCGGTACACCTGTACCTGCCAGACTCGTAATACCAGCGGGCGTTAAAAAGCAGCGTTGGGACCTCTCAACGCTGCTTTTTAAGGCTAACGCAAGACTCGTAATCTAGGCGCAAGTTTTTTAAAAAGCCTCTTGTTTTATCCAGCAAGGCTATTCTACCATAATCAAACAGAGTAGTGAATATTTTTTATTTTATTTTAAATATATTTATCTCCCTCGTTCTCTCTCTCTCTTTCTCTCTCTCTCTCTCTCTCTCTCTCTCTCTCTCTTTATATATATACTGTAAAATAGTATATATGTTTTTAAATGTTTGTTATTTAAAAAATATGCTATAAAGTTTTGGAGTGTAATTAATATCCCATACAGAGCAGCTGTGACTTTTTTCATTTTACAATAGTGCAATTGTTTTTTAAAGATTGTACTTTGTAAAATGTGTTTTTAAAAGTTGGCTTTTTTAACATTGTATTTGTATAGCGGCTATAAGCTCACATTCGGGCCAATTTATCAATATCTGGCGTACAGGATCTGCTGTAGCGGATCATGACCGCCAGACATCGCTGAATGCCGACAGCATACGCTGTCTGCATTTAACATTGCACAAGCAGTTCTGGTGAACTGCTTGTGCAATGCAGCCCCCTAAAGATTCGTGGCCAATCGGCCACTAGCATGGAGTGTCAATCAACCCGATCGTACACGATCGTACGGATTGTTATCCGCAGCCTCAGAGGAGGCGTACGAGTTAAAGAGCAGCTGTCTTAAGAAGGCTCGCGTAGAAATAGATGCATTGGGGTCGATTTACTGTTTGATAGTATGGAACGTGTTTATTGTTAATATTGCAATCATACTGTACCAAATGTGCTCTTTTGTAAAGTGAAAAAGCTGCGGCCACTATCTTCTATGGTATATTAATATCCTGTACAAAAAATCTTGTTACTAAAAAAAACAAAACAAGTCAAAGGTTAAAAATGTTGTTGTTTTTTTTTTTTTTTTTAAATAACAAACATACAGCCAGTTTACGAGTTTTGCGTTATGGCTGGCTCTCTAATACCTTGCAAGTTATTTTCACCGCTCACCTTTAATAGCGCTGCTATTACAGGTTTGCAAAAAAACAGCTTGTGCGGGTGATATGGTTGCGTTGAGCTCCATACCGCACCCAAATACAAGCAGTGTTTTGATGTGCTTGTGCAAGATTTCCCCATAGACATCAATGGGGAGAGCCGGCTAAAAAACAGCCTAACACCTGCAATCGCGGAGCGTAAAGCTCCGTAACGCAGCCTCATTAATGTCTATGGGGAAAAAATGTATGTTTAAACCTAACACCCAAACATAAACCCCGAGTCTAAACACCCCTAATCTGCTGGCCCTGTCATCGTCAACACCTACATTACACGTATTAACCCCTAATCTGCCGCCCCCAATGTGGCCGCCACTTACATAAATTTATTAACCCCTAATCTGCCTCCCCCAATGTCGCCGCCACCACTATACTAAAGTTATTAACCCCTAAACCTCTGGCCTCCCACATCACTAACACTAAATAAATATATTAACCCCTAACGTAACCCTAAGTCTAACCCTAACCATAATGTAACCCTAACACCCCCTAACTTTAACATAATTAAAATAATTCTAAATAAAACTTACTATTATTAACTAAATAATTCCTATTTAAAACTAAATACTTACTTACCTGTAAAATAAACCCTAAGCTAGCTACAATATAACTAATAGTTACATTGTAGCTAGCTTAGGTTTTATTTTTATTTCACAGCTAAGTTTGTATTCATTTTATCTAGGTAGACTAGTTAGTAAATAGTTATTAACTATTTACTAGGTACCTAGTTAAAATAAATACAAAGTTACCTGAAAAATAATAAATTTAATTTTATTGTAATGTTAGGTGTTAGTGTAACTCAGGTTAGGTTTTATTTTACAGGTAATTTTGTATTTATTTCAACTAGGTAGCTAGTAACTAGTTAATAACTATTTACTAATTAGTCTACCTAGTTAAAATAAATACAAACTTAGCTGTGAAATAAAAATAAAACCTAAGATAGCTACAATGTAACTATTAGTTATATTGTAGCTAGCTTAGGGTTTATTTTACACGTAAGTATTTAGTTTTAAATAGGAATTATTTAGTTATTAATAATAATATTTATTTAGATTTATTTTAATTATATTTAAGTTAGGGGGTGTTAGGGTAAGGGTTACGTTAGGGGTTAATAGGTTTATTATAGTGATGGAGTGGGTGGATGGCAGATTAGGGGTTAATACTATTTAAATAGTGTTAGCGATGCAGGAGGGTGGTGGTTTAAGGGTTAATAATTTTATTATAGCAGCGACAATGTCGGGGAGCGGCGGAATAGGGGGTAATACATTTTTTAAGTGGCAGTGATGTCTGGAGCAGCAGATTAGGGGTAAATAATTTTATTATTTGCAATGCGGGAGGGCCTCGGTTTAGGGGTTAATAGGTAGTTTATGGGTGTTAGTGTACTTTTTTGACAGTTGAGTTATGAGTTTTATGCTACAGCTTTGTAACGTAAAACTCATAACTACTAACTTTAGATGGCGGGACGGTTCTTGTCGGTATAGGGTGTACCGCTCACTTTTTGGCCTCCCCGCAAAACTCTTAATACCGGCGCTATGGGAGTCCCATTGAAAAAGGACTTTTTTAAAAGTGCGGTACTGACATTGCGTGACGGCCAAAAAAGTGTGCGGTACACCTATACCTACAAGGCTTGTAATACCGGTGTTAGGAAAAAAGTTATAGTCATAACGCCAAACTCGTAATCTAGCTGATAGTTTCAATACATAATACTACAGTATAATACATACATATAACACACCACATACATATGTAAAACATAGCCACAGTCCCCTAACTTATATAGGTTTCTTATTAAGCTTATTATTGTTCATGATTAAATAGTTATCACATGAATAGCAAATATATAGGAATTCCATGGGAGTTTTATGGGGGTTTCATTGGAGTAACCTGTATTATTATGGGGAAACATCACCAGGAAATTCTAATGTTCTAAACAATGTCTGCCAGCTTAGGTTAACCTTTTCACACACACACCTGTCATGCCTCTCTTTCAGTGGCGAGATCAGCAATTGTAAGAAATGTACCTCCATTTACTGTGAAACTAAGTTTACATAAAGATTATTTGAACTATTACAACAAAAATTGTCTCAAATCTAATACCTAATGGCATTGTATTCAGTACAATAACATAAAAACAAAGTAAGTTGGACGGGCGCAAGAAACGGCAGCACTACAGAGGAGCTCTGTGATTGCGGCCCAAAAAAAGCCCCAAAATCGTCATCCATCAGCCCAGCGAGAGCACCGGGGAGATGAAGACACCAAGCCACACTGTTGGAGGTAAGAAATATCACCTCCACTACCGGATGCAGCAGACTGAAAAAGCTGCGACTAGGCCATGCTTTCAGCGCAGAGTGCGCCACACGTCAAAAGACTGACATCCTCTCGTCCACAAATACAGATGACACAAGCAGAATGAAAGAGGCACAGCATATCACACTGGCCAAGCAGGCAAGCTACTAAAAACGGTCCCAGGAGGGTGAGTGTGACCACACTGACTAGGCCCAGCACACTTAAGGTGAGACTACCACATTAATCTGCAAACATCCGGAGTAATCCAGGCCCAAGACCCAAACCTTAACATCCGAACCCAACACCTTGTGGAAGGACCAATTGCCCATTACAGACAGCGAGCAAACAAAAAACCTGCACTTACAATTACATGTGTAAAAACATATGATGATTAAACTCAGGCTTTAGGTCCCACCATAGTGAACATTTATTCCCTCAGAGTGATCGCATAGAAAAGCAGACATATTCTCTACTCAGATGACACCCAAACCTGTTGCACCACTATCTTTGTAAGTAAACTCTAAACTACTTAAAAGGAGACATTTAAAACATAAATGTAACCCCCAAACCTGTTGCACCACTATCATTGGAAGTAAACTCTAAACAACTTAAAAGGGGACATTTTAAAACATAAATGTAACCTCCACTCAGAGGACTGTCCACAAAATTTAAAAATTTAACTCAGCACGGTCCAGATTCGCCTGGGTGGACAACCAACTGAGCGTTCAAATACACTCCAACTCTTGCTTCCATGCTCCTTTGGGGTACTATTTTCCCTGTATGTACAAATACTATGGCACATATACCAAAAAGACTGATAAAATGCCGCACAGACAGAAACAAGCGGACAGGAAATCTAAACACCATATAGACATTATAGAGCCAGAAATATCAACCCAAGAACCAGAGAGACAAGAACTGCAAGATAAACACCCAATTGTCACTCAGTTGTCAGCACTCTTTCTGCCTAAAATTGATAGACTACAAACAGAGGTCGATTCTCTGAACTCTGAATTCAAAGAATTCAATACAAGATTAACACAAGTAGAGCAGAGAGTGTCAGAGGTTGCAGATATTCAACAAGAATCCTCCATCAGTGTATCTAACCTACAGAAACAGAACAAACTCCTTATAGCTAAGCTTGATGATCTGGAAAACAGATCCCACAGAAACAATCTGCATATTGTGGGCCTATCAGAGTCTGTGCCCAACTCAGCTCTCATCAAATTCGCTAAACACACATTACCGCCTCTGTTAAAGATATCGGAGGAAGAGACACCATGTGAAGTGGAAAGAGCTCACAGGGTAGTGATCTCTGGGCGCCAATCCACCTTGAATGGGCCTCCAAGACAAGTCATGGGAAAATAACTGAGTTTCAAAGACAAGATCCTACTCCTGCAAGCCTATCGAAAATCACCAGCCCTGGAATATGAAAGGTTACCTATTCCAAGATTACTAAGCGGAAGTATCCAGATGGCAAAAATAGTTTTCTCCTTACTGCAAGCAACTCTTAGAGAAGGGACGCTCAGTTGCACTTCTGTTTCCAGCCAAATTAAGTTGCAGATGTCTAAAGGAACCAAGTTTTTTGACTCACCCAAATACTTACAGATTTATCTAGCCAAAGAGGAATAAGTAGAAAATAAATCGACTGACAACCCAAGTAATACATGAGAAGATGAAAAACATGCAAGAATGTAAGTTTAGATGCCGGCCCATTTTTGGTGAACAACCTGGGTTGTCCTTGCTGATTGGTGGATATATTCATCCACCAATAAAAAAGTGCTATCCAGATTTCTGAACCCCAAAAAAATCTTAGATGCCTTCTTTTTCAAATAAAGATAGCAAGATAACGAAGAAAAATTGATAATAGGAGTAAATTAGAAAGTTGCTTAAAATGGCATGCTCTATCTGAATCACGAAAGAATAAAATTGGGTTCATTGTCCCTTTAAGAGAATACATAACTGCAAATTGTATGTAAATAATCGCATAACTCATGTCTCACATGTAGCAACATACATATACAGACTCACCTTACCAAATTTTAATATATGGTTGAACACACTATCAAACTAATGGCATGGAATGTGGGAGGTATAACATCTTCCATTAAAAGGAAAGCTATTCTAAAATACTGGAAAGCCCAGAAAAGTAGACGCAGGGATAATTGAGGAAACCCACATAAACACACAAGAACATCAAAAACTGAAACAAATGTGGGTAGCGCAAGTTATACACACTAATTAGGAAACACATAGAGCAAGGGGAGTGGCAGTTCTATTCCATAAAAACCTAGACTACTTAATTACCAAACATAAAATTGATCCCGAAGGCTGCTTCTTAATTATACAAGCAGTCATTGAAAACTTCCCTGCAGTGATTGTAGGGGTCTATGGCCCTAATGAGAAAAAGACAGAATTTTGTCATGCCCTACAGAACAAACGTATTGGTCTCCCAACAGACACACTTTTAATTGGGGTGATGTAAATATAGCACCACAAGTACCTGCAGACAGGTTTAGGAATCCTCAAACGGAAAGGACAAACACATATAAACCGACATACTGTAAAAAAGACTCCAGACTTCTTAAAAAAATTTACCAACACACTCCACTTAAAGGATATCTGGAGAGAAAGGAATCCAAATACAAAAGACTATACCTGCCTCTCTACATCTAAAGATACACTCTCACAGATAGACATGTTCCTTATCTCCTAAAAACTAAGCCCCTGAATAGAGAGGCAAAAATACATCCCATTACCCTATCTGACCATGCACTTAGATCTCTGAAGATTTCAACAACCAGACACATGTCCTCTACTATAAGCTGGAGATTCCCCAACCACCTATATAGAGATCTTAATGTATATAGATACTTAATCACACATTGGCAAACATAAAAAACAGTCAACTCCCAACATACTGATAATCCTCTTCTCTTCTGGGAGGCTGCCAAAGCTGTGCTTCAGAAAATAATCACATCATGCGCTGCAGGGTTGAATAAGAAAAGTAGAAACAGAGAAGATTTACTTCTTAAACAAATAAAAAATGCATATAATAAATATCTAAGGTACCCTACTTACTCCAATAGACGTAAATACAAAGAAATTAAAGCAAATAGAGATCCCCTCCTTTTACAAAAATCTATACACTCTATGACAAGATCTCAGGTTAAGTTCTATAGATATGGAAACCGTACAGGAAAATATCTAACCAACATCACTAAATTAATATGCAAACTAACCAATATCTCAGCCATCAAATATAATGACACGATAGTGACTGCTCATGAGGACATTCAGAAAACTTTTTGTGACTACTATAGTGACCTCTACAACACCCAGACTGTAAACCCAACCCACAAACAGAAATTCTGGGAGGGACTTACACTACTGACATTAACTGATGATCAGATATATCCGCCCTAAATGCCCATATAACACCAAGTGAGGTTCGAGAAGTGATTAAAAACCTACCGACAGAAAAAACCCCAGGACCATATGCTATGCCCAATGAATTATATAAAATCCTCAATTCAGAAATTAGTGAAACTCTCACAACATTATTCAATAGCATCATGCAAGGAGATACACAGATGTCCCAAAGATTTTTAGAGGCTACCATAACTATCATACCTAAACCAGGCCGAGACCCCCTCCTCCCTAGCTCCTATAGACCTATATCACTCCTCAACGCTTATTATAAAATACTCAACAAATTACTAGCGAACAGACTAACCCCCATATTACCATCCCTTATTTAGGAGGACCAAACTGGCTTTGTACAGAAAAGATCCTCAGTACGCAATATCAGAAAATTACAATTAGTCCTCTCATATTATGCGAAATTAAGTAAAGAAGGTAGATTAGGAGAACTCCCAGAAGGATGTATACTCCTGCTTGATGCAGAAAAAGCTTTTGATAAGGTCCTCTGGGCCCACCAATACACTGTAATGAAAAAATTTGGCTTTCAAGGCAACATTACCACAGTCATTAAAGTCATCTACCACTCCCCTTTTGCGTTGATTCTTGTCAATGGGACTACTACTCCACCCTTTCTTTTACAGAGAGGTACACATCAGGGATGCCCCCTCTCGCTACTCCTATTTAATCTTGCTATCGAACTCCTGGCCCTTAAAATTAGAAGTCAAATAGAAAGCTTACAAATCGGGAACACAAATCTACATTTGTCACGATTTGCTGACGATATGATCTGCAACCCGCATACCAACACTACAAAAATTATGCATCTTATAGAAGAATTTGGCACAATTTCAGGATACCAAGTTAATAAGAGCAAATCAGAGCTTTTATGGTTAATCCCACAAAAGAACAAAAATATTGGCAAATAAGACTTCAAGCTAATAGACACTAAATTTACCTATTTAGGAATCAAATTTTCAAATAATATAAACTTGTGATATGACATAAATTACAAACTGATAATAACAGAAATTAAATCCTTACTCACAACATGTAACACTCTACCTCTAGACCTAACAGCAAGAATTAATCTTATTAAAATTATAATATTTCCAAAATTACTGTACATATTCCAAATTATCCCAGATCCTATTACTAAACATGACTTACAAACCCTTAATACAGCCATTCTAGCCTTCGTCTGGAAAGGGAAAAAACACAGGATGGGACTGGGAAAGCTGATGGCATCCCCGTCAAATGGAGGATTTGGATTGCCTAATCTACAGTTGTAAAACTGGGCAGCTCAAAGTAAATATTAAGCAGATTGGTGGTTAGATATAGGAACCTTTACTCGAGCAGGAAATCATTAAACCATGGTCCTTAGCACTCCTTCCACACTTACAGAGACACAAAATAGACCCTAAAGTGCAAGGGATGCTCCCATTTACTTTTCCGATCAAAGCATGGCAAAAACTTTGTAGACACTTCAAGGTCCCACCCCAAACCTCGAAATGTATACCACTACAGGTTGACTTTCTGCCAGGGCTCACTACGCGCCCCTTTCGAGTCTGGGCACAAAAAGGGCTTACACAAGTACAACGCTTATTCGCACAGGATAGCAAGACCATCCTCTCATTTATGAAATTAGTAAATAGATATGACATTGCACAGCAACATCACTTTGCCTACCTACAAGCCAAGCACTTTGTACAAACTTTGCTGAACTCAAAACTAATAACACCCACACAGACAATAGCCGATAAGGTAGTTTATTGGGCAAAACAGGGAATCAGATTCATAACACCCATTTATCGCCTCTTACAGGAATCCCTAAATGATATTTTAATAATAAAATTACAATCAGCCTTGTCAAACAGATTGGGACTCACACTTGAAGACTCTCAGATCCATCTCTCAATGGATTTGAGAGAATCACATAATAAACTCTCGAACAATGCTTACATCACTCCCAAAGCCTATCAGAAATGGTGTCCTAATGAACCACACTTATACCCTAAATGTTAACACCCAGATGCAGACCTAATACATATAGTATGGCACTGTCCATACATACAGAAATATTGGAGTATGATGCAACATTGGATAAATACCAAATGTAAAATTCAAACCACTCTATCATTGGAGAAGGTAATACTTCAAATAACAGATAACCCTAATGACAGACCAAGCCAATTTATAGGAAATGTTATTTTGTCAGCTAGGAAACTCATACTCAAAATTGGTTAGAGAAAAATATCCCCAACACTCAAGATACTAAAAAACACATTGCCGTGACTGGTATTTTGTGAATTAGCAGACACTCTAGAAGATGCAAGACAACGTACTAAGCATTTCATAAAAAAGTGGGAGGCATACATAGTTACCCTACCAGTCTCCACACAAAAACAAATCATATTCCCTCTCAAAGATACAGAATACATAATAACAGAGCAGCTTGGAGGAGTGTGACAGTTTCAATTTTAGCACCACATTACTCAGATAAGCATAATAGAGACCCTTTCCCAGAATATTGCCCATCTATAAGCTTTACCCAGGGAGCCGGAGTCGATGAGATTGATGAGATCAATGTGAAATACTTGCATGCTGTTTTAGGTTAGATGGAAACTTATTTATTTCAATTTTAATTTAATTTTATGTAGGTTAATGCAATTATTATTTGTTTAAAAAAATAAGGAAAATAATTATGCCTTTGTTGCCGTTGTTCCCATTAAATATCGAGAGATGTTTAGAGATGGAGATAAACTCCAAAAAGGAAAGTGACAGAGAAAGACTTACACTATATAGACCAGACAGATGGTCAATCCGGAACCTCTGAATGACTAACTAGTATCACTCTTTACAGAACTCTGAATACACTACCGGACTATAATCTTATACCCTGCTGTTTTGTAATTAAGATCTATATTGTATCATAAACAATGTTTTCCAATCAAATGTTTGTAAAATGAGGCAACTACGCAATAAAAAGATAATTAAAAAATTTAAAAAGTAAGCTGATTCAGATAATCACAGTTAATGCACAGAAAAATTCTGTTTGTATGCTTTTCTTTTATGTGGGTCATCATGCCAATTACATTGGAGGCTCCAGCAGTAGTCTGCCATCATGTGTGTCTTATCTGCCTTGATACGTTTCCTCCATTACCTTTATAACCTGATGTAACCTCTACCCTTATTTTGCACTGAAATCATTAAGATTATCTGGAAATTTGTCTAAGTGGTTATGGAGAAAGTGTTCCTTTAAGTTCATATTAGTAACCAGATTTTTTCAAGTTAGCGAGCATGTTTTGCACCAAGTCTTCATAAATGTCTGCTTTGTGGTTACCCAAGAAGTTCTTGATAACTAAGAGATAATAACTGCACCCGGCTTCAACTTCATTTATAAATATTGTGAAATTTGAAATGTTGATGAGTTTAAAAAATTGTGCACCATCAAAGATTCGTGCTCGTAGTTTTTCGAAATTAAGTCCAAGGAATGATCTACAAATATATTTGAAGCAATCGCTATTTCTGTCCAAGGCCTTAACAAGTTGCTTTATCAGTTCAAAACAGCCAATAGGATGAGAGCTACTGAAATCCTAATGACTGATTTGAACAGCCAGTAGGATTTCAGTAGCTCTCATCCTATTGGCTGATTTAAACAACCAATAGGATTTCAGAAGCTCTCATCCTATTAGCTGATTTGAATTTGAAGAATCAAATCAGCCAATAGGAATGCAAGGTACGCCATTTTGAAACATCTACCTTGCATTCAACTTCAGTGTATGGGGGGACCGTATGAAGAGGACGCTCCACGCAGGATGTCTTCGGCTTCCAGGATGGCTCTGCTCCACGCTGCAGGGATGAACATAGAAGACGCCCCCAGGATGGATGAAGATATCACTGCCTGGATAGAGATGGATGTCCAGACTTCAGGAACCGTGAGTAGATATTCTGGGATTAGTGTTAGGTTTTTTTTTGTGGGGTTTTTTTGGTGTGTTTTTTTTTAGATAAGGGCTTTGGTCTTTTTTAAAATAGCTGAATGCCCTATTAAGGGCAATGAAAAAGAGTTGAATGCCCTTTTAAGAGCAATGCCCATACAAATGCCCCTTTAGGGGCAATAGGTAGCTTGGGCTATTTTTAGTGTTAGCTTTTTTATTTTGGGGGTTGGTTGGGTAGTGGGTTTTACTGTTGGGGGACTTTGTATATTTTTACAGCTAAAATAGCTGTTTAACTTAGGGCAATGCCCTACAAAAGGCCCTTTTAAGGGCTATTGGTAGTTTATTGTAGGCTAAGGGGTGTTTTTATTTTTCGGGGGGCTTTTTATTTTTATAGGGCTATTAGATTAGGTGTAATTGTTTTTATTTTTGATAATTTCATTTATTATATTTTGTAAGCTTAGTGTTAATTTAGGGTTTATCATTTTTTGTAATTTTAGATTTTTTTAATTTTTTTCATAGGGTTTTTTAAATTTGTAATTTAGATTTTTTAATTGGTAGTTTTTTAAATTTTATTTGAATAGTTATGTTAGTTTAATTTATAGTTTAAACTTAGTTTTTTTTTATTTCACAGGCAAGTTTTTATTTATTTTAAGATAGTTATATTGTAATTTTAATTTAAAGTTAGGGGGGTGTTAGGTTTAGGGGTCAATAGTTTTGTTTAGTGTTTTGCAATGTGGGGGGTGGCTGTTTAGGGGTTAATAGCTTTATTTAGTGGCGGCGAGGTCGGAGGTTTGGTGATTAATAGGTTTGTTTAGTGGCGGCAATGTCGGGGAGTGGCGGATTAGGGGTTATTAACTTTATTATAGTGGCGGCGATGTCAGGTAGCAGCGGATTAGGTGTTAATAACGTTATTATAGTGGCGGCGATGTCAGGGAATGGCGGATTAGAGGTTAATAACTTTAGTATAGTGGTGGCGATGTTGGGGAGCGGTGGATTAGGGGTTAATAACTTTATTATAGTGGCAGCAATGTCGGAGAGCGGCAGATTAGGGGTTAATAACTTTATTATAGTGGCGGCAATGTCGGGAGCGGCGGATTAGGGTTAATTGCTTTTATTAGTTTTGACAATGTCGGGAGCGAAGGATTAGGGGTTAATCACTTTATTTAGGTGTCGGCGATGTCGGAGGCGGCAGATTAGTGGTGTTTAGAATAGGGGGTTATGTTAGGGTGTTAGGTTTAAACGTAACTTTTTTTCCCCAAAGGCATCAATGGGGTTGCGTTACAGAGATTTTTCATTCCGCACTTCAGGTGTTAGTTTTTTTTCTAATACTCTCTCCCCATTGATGTTTATGGGAGAAAGCTTGCACGAGCACAACAAAGCAGCCCTGGCTTTTGTGTGGTATGGATCTTAACGCCACCATATCACACGCACAAGGAGGCTTTTCAGTAACTCGGAATGGCAGCGCTATGGAGAGTGAAATAACTTTTTTGGCGTTAGTTTATGTTTAGCGCAAAACTCGTAATCTACCCGTTAGTCATTATGCACAGTATGGAGAGGGCAGGATAGTTATCTTTTATTGTTTTAAAAATATTTTTATCAGTCGTTAATCATCTCATATTTTCTATTATATTTCATTTTCTAATGTATTTCATTGGGTGTTTGCATCATTGACTAATTGAGTTGGTGTTGTCATGGTATCAGCATCAGCTGAAATTTCTGTTAAAGTGAATGTAAATTTTGATGCTAAAGTGCCCGGTTTCTAAAAATTTGATTAAAAACAGGGGCACTTGTTTCTCTTTGGTGAGCTGTGGAAAAAGCAACTACTTTTACCAACAACACAGCTACAGAACTGTTACTGTAAACATCTGGTTCATTTAAATTGTAGTTACAAAAATGGAGCTATCATTAAAAAAAAAAAAAAAAAAAAGTCTAATATGTTAGCTGCTTTTATGCAACAGTACAGAGATCTTGCTCATTAACATTGACAAACTTAGATAAACAATTTTTTTTATAATAATAACTGTCAACATTAATGACATTATTCATTTTATATTATATTGAATACAACTTTTAAATTACTATAAAAAAAACAACATTCTTAAAAAAATATATCCAAAAGCTGCAAAAAAAAAAAAACAACTTTCAAAAAGTATGTAGTAATTATTTTTACCAGTATCTGGAGATATTATTTCCTGTTTTCCCTTTGTTTCTTTAAATTGTGATTGGGAGTTTTGAGAGAATGGTATCATATATCTGTATGCCATTATTCAAGCGCCATAAACCAACCATGAATATTTGCATATAAAATTGATTAAATGCTCATTGCTAAGCTAATGCAATTAGTCAGACAGTCTTTCATGAGTCATTATATTCTGAAGTTCATTCAGCAATAATGATGACTGATAAGTCGGTTGATATTCAATAAACATAATTTTGCAGAGCAAAGTAAAAACACAAGACTCATTGAGCAGTTATAGATAGTGAAAACATTCAGAAATTCCCTGCAGCAGGTGTGTATTAACATATTTATTATTAAATAATAATACATTTAGCGCTAAATTTGGAACGGAATCAAATCTCGTAATGCATCTTAAGAAAAAACAGATGTATAGGAACATCCAACAAAGCACTTATTAGAAATAAGTCATATTTCATTTTTGCACCTGTGTCTAAAATACTGATATACAATTATTTAACCCTTTACATGCAGGTAGAATAGAGTTGTCATTTATATCTGTAACACACAGAGCAATAATAAACCCATATTTTTTTGCTAGGTACTGGTGGTTGCCTGTTCTTCCTTCTTCCAACCATATGCATTTCTTGGAAAATATGAGTAATTCTAAGGACAATGCCAGACAGAGGCAACTTTGTAAATGTGGAATAATGTCATGCATGCGCAGTAAAACTTTGTTACAGTGTTGACCATCTTATATTTATTAAGGAAATGTTTGACACATACAGAAGATCAGTCCAGATGGGAACCCCTGGGAGTTCGAAGTAACGGGAAGGGGACTTGACCGTTGGAGGAATTAGGCCTTGGGTGTGATTGGTTATTTACTGTAGGGGGCGGGCTTAGCACGCGCTGTTACGCATTTAAAGAAAGAGCGGGAGAATCTGTCATCAGAATAATTATCAAACCTTTCTAGAAAGTGCTGTGCTTGTCAGTTAGTAATTCTGCGATGTCGCATTTTGATGCGATTTTTGACCAACTTAAGTTGGAAGCTGCAAAAATGGGCCCTACCTGGCTCGAAGAAAAATTACGTCCATTGCTTAGCCCGGTCGTCGAACCCAGAGTGGATATCGTTGAGGTGGCTCCGAAAACATCGAGGCGTTCGAGGCCTCCAGTTCGTTCTGATGCTGAAGGGGGTAATAGCGGTCGGAGAAAATCCAGCCCCAGTCCGGGGTTAAAGGCGTCTGTGAGGAAGAAGTCAAGTTCGAGCTCCGGAAGTCGTCAGACCGGAGCGGAGTTTGCTGATAATGTGACGCAGTCCGGGAGCACTTGTTCCATTACGGAACAATTCACTGAGCCTGTAATGAAGGGTGATTCTTTGCCTAAGGGTAAGACGGCCAATTTAGGCCAGAAAGTAGTAATTAGAGGAAAAAAGCAAGCTAGTAAAAGTGACGGCCTGCCGAGGCCTATTTCTCTGTGTGAGGGTAATGAACAAGCGAGTATATGTAGTTTAGGTAGCGCCTTAATGAAAAAGAAAGGTGAGGGTTTGATTGTATCAGGGCCGATTGAAATACCTCAGGCAGTTTCAGAACAGTTACATAATGTTTCTAAGTCGGCTCAGTTTTTAAGACCTTGCAATAATACGGAAAATCAGGCTTATCGGGTGTTAGACGAGAGGGTGGAAAGGCCTGAAGCCAGCGATAGTCATCATGATACCGAGGTTGATAACGGTGTGGTAGAATTAGATTTATATTTAGATTCTTCTGAGGAGGATTTTATTCCTCCTTCTCCCAATGTAGTTAACACTATTAGCCAGTTTAATACGTCAGTCAGGGTCACGGGTGATCCTGTTTTAAAGGGCGATTTAAGAAATTTGAGGGATAGGAATGTTGAAGTAATTAAAAATTTACCTGTCACTAATGATGTTTTTCTTTTAGATGGGAATGAAACTGGGTCACGGCCTGAGAATTCCCAGGGTCTTTTAATGGTGGGAAATGACGGCCTAAGTGGGGAGGCTTATGGCCTTCAGGAATCTTGGACGGAAAATATCAGGCTGGATATTGAGGACGGCGTTCCAGGGGTGGAACGTTTTAATGCAAAGGGAGAAGAAACAAGGGTGAGTACGGCCAACAATTTTAATTTTGGTCTTCAGGGCATGATGGGTCAGAGTATTAATAATACATTTTTATAGCTCGGTTAACTCTGTTCAACGTCCAAACAGGTCTGGGATTGGGAGAATACAAGGTAGAGGTAGACAACGCAAGAGGTATGGGGATTTAAGGGGAGAAGGGTTTGAGGTCCCATCAGCTAAGAAGGGTAAGGGTGTTTCAGTGGATAGTAGGTTGGGTATGTCTACAGCTAGTAGGGGCATTGGAATTTGGGCACCTTCTGGGGGTTTGTCACATGTTTCTTTTTTACAGACGGAAAAAGGGCAGCAATTAATGACTAACACGGATCCCAGGGCTACTGGTTTCCAGAATACAGAGAAGGTTACGGCTGCATCTCAAAGGATTCAGTCTGCAGTGCCTCAGGACCCGAGTACAGGTAATGAGGGATCTGGTGTTGTGAATCTGAATGTGGGGGTTGATACAGTTGGTGTGCATGCTGATCCCTTATCTATAACTGTTGTAGCAGGTTTAAGGGACTTGTTAGCCAAATTAGAAGGAGCAAAAGTCACGGGGGGAGTCGCCAATTCATGGGTTCCCACAGAATTGGTTAACCAAAATAGGGTATTAGGGATTGGTGGTGTGGGAATAAAGGATGTAGGGTCAGTACCTCAATCTCAAATGGTCGGTTTATCTCAGCAAAAGGGGACTAATGTTGATAACAAAACGGATGGGGGTCCTGAGCTGAAGATTGCTGACACGGCTTTGGCCAGGTCTTGTTTGTGTTCTATTGGGCCTTTAGGCATGCATTTGACGGTAGAGTTAAGAGAAAAGATATACAAGAGAGATTTTATTGAATTATTTTCCCTCCTTCCTCTTGATCAGTCTTTTGAGATACCTGAAGATTCAAAAAAGGATTCGGCCAAGAAGGAAGAGGAGGAAAGGAAAAGACGTTACAGAAAATTACCAAAAACATTTACTAACTGGTTCCAGGCTTTTGTTATTTATGCTAGTGTATTTGCTGTTAAGTTCCCTGATCAAGGAGCGGCCCTCTTTTGTTATTTAGATGAAATTGCAGCTGCTCAGAGAACATATGGTGGTATGGCTTGGTGGTATTATGATGAACAATTTAGACAACGTTTGTCGGTTAAGCCTGAGATGAAATGGGATGATCGTGATATGGGTCTATGGCTAAAAGTGATGACTCCGTTAAGGTCTTCGCAGCCCTTTCGAGGGAGTGCCGGCGGATCTCTTCAAAACGGTTCGTCGGCAACAGCCAAAAAAGGTTTCTGTTTTGCTTTCAATGAAAAGTTCTGTAAATGGGGAGCATCATGTAAATTCAGACACGAATGTTCTGGGTGTGGTGGATCCCACCCTTCCAGTAAGTGTTTCAAAAAGAACAAATTGGGAGGAACACAGGAGCTCCCTGAAAAAGGGATTAACTCCGATGAGGCTAAGCGGGATGGAGCTGTGGCTCGTACTTTACGCTAAACAGAAAGGTTGTGGTGATAAGGCCTTGTTGTTGCTACATGGTTTTGAGTTTGGTTTCAGAATTCCATCTTCTGGAGGCGTTGTTCATTACAGGGGTAACCTTAAGTCTGCTAGGGAATGGCCTGAGGTTGTTAGGAGTAAGCTTGAGAAGGAGGTTTCTTTGGGTCGAATGGCAGGTCCTTTTAAAATATCTCCTATCCCCCATTTGCGTATTTCTCCTTTAGGAGTGGTTCCTAAGAAAGAGCCTGGTAAATTTCGTTTAATTCACCACTTATCATTTCCAAAAGGTGGATCTGTTAATGATGATATTCCGGATGAATTATCGTCTGTGTCTTATACATCATTTGACATGGCGGTTAAGTTGGTTAGAGAGGCTGGGCAATTCGCTTTAATGGCTAAAATAGATATTGAGGCGGCTTTTCGGTTACTTCCAGTTCATCCTTCTTCACATTATTTGCTGGGTTGTTGTTTTGAGGGTTTTCTCTACATTGACTTATGTCTCCTGATGGGTTGTTCTATTTCTTGTTCTCTGTTTGAATGCTTTAGTTCATTTTTGGAATGGGTTGTTAAATTCAGGTCTGGATTTTCGTCAGTAGTTCATTATCTGGATGATTTTCTTTTTGTTGGTCCCCATGATTCGGACGTTTGTTTGAAATTAAGGGATTGTTTTTATTCAATGGCATCTGATTTTGGGGTTCCTATTGCAATGGAAAAATCTGAGGGTCCAGTTACGGCCCTTAAATTTCTGGGTATTACAATAGATTCTGAAAGTATGGAATGTAGGCTACCTCTGGAAAAGATTGTGGATTTGTCAGAAATGATTCAGCAATTTTTGGCGGTCCGTAAGGTGACTTTGAAAAAAATGCAATCTTTACTTGGAAAGTTGAATTTTGCTTGCAGAATCATTCCTATTGGTAGAGTTTTTTCTAGAAGAATGTCATTGGCTACGTCTGGTGTTAGTAAGCCTCATCATTTTGTAAGGATTAAAAAAGGTCACAAGGATGATTTGAAAGTTTGGTTGGAATTCCTTAAAAATTTTAATGGTGTTGCAATATTCATGGAAGCTAGGGTCTCTAATGTTGATTTGGATTTGATAACTGATGCAGCTGGGGGTGTTGGTTTCGGGGCTTATTTTCAAGGGCATTGGTGCGCTGAAGTGTGGCCTCAAGAGTGGGTCAATTTAGGTTTAACCAAGAACCTAGTTTTCCTTGAGCTATTTCCTATTCTGGTGGCTCTGTTTGTGTGGGAAGTGGATTTGATGAATAAATCCATATTGTTTCATACAGATAATATGGGTGTTGTTTCTGCTATTAATTCTTTATCTGCATCATCATTACCAGTTTTGCGTTTATTAAGAGTGCTAGTCCTGAAATGTTTAAGTATGAATGTTTTCGTCAGGGCAAAACATATCCCTGGTAAGCTAATTTGATAGCAGATTCTTTATCTCGTTCACAGTGGTCTCGCTTTCGAGAGTTGGCGCCTCAGGCGGACGTAGTTGGAGCGACGTTTCCCGTCCAACTTTGGAAGCTTGGGACGGAGGATTGGCTGAATTAATTAAAAAATCTTTGGCTCCAGGTACTTGGACGTCCTATGTATCAGTTTGGAAGGAATGGGAAATGTGGTTATGTCAATCTGAAATTAAAGAAGGGTATGATGATGTCACGGGTTGCTTATTGGAATGGATGTGGCATTGGGGAAATGTGGGTTTGTCACCATCTAATATGGAAAGAAGATTGGCGGCCCTTGCTTTTAGATTTCGCTTATTAGGTTTGTCTGATGTTACAAAGGTTTTTGGGTCCGTCAGGTTCTTAAAGGCTTGAAGAAAAAGACAAAGGTTAGAGATAAGAGAAGACCTATTACATTTTCTTTACTTCAAAAAGTTTGGGTGGTATTAGCAGAGATTTGTGCATCAAGATTTGAATTAATATTATTTAGAACGGCCTTTGTATTGGCCTTTTTTGGGGCATTTAGAGTTTCGGAATTGGTAAGCCCTAGCAAAAAAGTGTCAGGTGGTTTACAAAAAGAAGATGTAATATGGAATGATAACAGAGTAGAAATATTACTGAGAAATAGTAAAACGGACATATATGGGAAAGGCAAGAACATAGTGCTATTCCCTAGTGGTGGTGAAATATGTCCATGTCAGGTAATGATGCTTTATGGGTCCATACGGCCTTTGCAGGATGGCCCTTGTTGGTTCATTCAGACGGTTCTTTTTTATCACAATATCAATTTAGAGCCATTTTAAGAGGTTCAATTGTTTTATTGGGTCTTAATCCTTTAGAGTTTGGATCTCATTCTTTCCGGATTGGAGCTGCTACTGAAGCCGCTATGTTAGGTCTCAGAGAGGATATAGTTAAAAAGATTGGTAGATGGGGTTCAAGTCGTTATAAATCTTATGTTAGGCCTGATTTAAGGATATAAAAAAAAAAAAAAAAAAAAAAAAAAAAACCTTGAATAGAATGTATGTTTTGGAATGTTTGAGTTGTAATCATCCTGAACACTCCTTTTTCTCTTATTTTAGGTGTAAAGATCGTATGGGTGATGGGGCATTCGTTTATATACTGGGCCAATGCTGAGGCCAGTAAGAAAATGGGCGACCTTCAGCTTGGGTGTCCTGTGGATCAATGGGAGGTCAAATGGTTTGGGATTAGGGGGATGTGCTGGGAACTCTTTTTTCCGTTGTTTCTAGATTTTGGCAGAATGTTTCCTCGTCCTCAGGTTTTGATAGTGCATTTGGGGGGAAATGATTTAGGTATGATTCCTCAAAAGGAACTAGTTAGAAGAATCAAAAGAGATCTGGGCAACATAAAGGAACTTCATCCTGAAATCAAAATAATTTGGTCACAGATTACTCCTAGGTTGGTTTGGAGATCAGCGAGGGATTATGATAGGCTAGAAAAGAGTCGTAAAAAAATTAACAAAATAATTAGCTCTTTTGTTAAGAGGTTGGGGGGAGGCGTAGTTTTCCACCCAGATTTTGAAGTAGATGGGGCTGAGGAATTTTATTTAAAAGATGGTGTTCATTTTAACCAATTTGGGCTGCAGCTATTTATTTTCGATATAAAAGAAGCTTTGGGAAAAATATTGGGTTTGGCGGGACTGGGGCTGTTCGGTCAGTCCAGTCGGTGGCGGGGGGTGCTAGTTCCCAGACAAATATGGTACGCAATATGGGCCAAGTGATTTGGAGGATTTTAAGTAGTTGCCTCTCCATGGGGTGAGTGGACAACTGGTTTTATAGGGGCAAGGGGTTCCCTATTAAAGTTTAGGTGTACTTGGACGGACTCAACAGGGATATAGCTGAGTCCAGTTGTTGAATAACGGCCATCTTGTTTTTGTGGGTTTGGGAACTAGCACCGCTGTGGTTTATGTTTTATTTGTCAGTAATGTTATTTATGAACATCAGGTATGTTCTGTGGAAAAATGTTTGAAAATGTTTGAAAATATTTATTACTCAATATTTAAATTGTGTTGTTAATAAAATGGCTGCGGCCAAATTTTATACCAAAGCTGTGTGTAACTCTTTTATTTATGCTATTATTTTAACTTATAATGGTTATAAGATTAAGGCCGGGGATTGACGACTTTAAAGGTCAGGGAACCCCTGGGAGTTCGAAGTAACGGGAAGGGGACTTGACCGTTGGAGGAATTAGGCCTTGGGTGTGATTGGTTATTTACTGTAGGGGGCGGGCTTAGCACGCGCTGTTACGCATTTAAAGAAAGAGCGGGAGAATCTGTCATCAGAATAATTATCAAACCTTTCTAGAAAGTGCTCCCTCCCTCCCTCCCTAATCTTTGTTTTCCTTCCTTGTTCGTGTTTGTCGCAGCAAGGCGGGGGTGCTAGTTCCCAGACAAATATGGTACGCAATATGGCCAAGTGATTTGGAGGATTTTAAGTAGTTGCCTCTCCATGGGGTGAGTGGACAACTGGTTTTATAGGGGGCAAGGGGTTCCCTATTAAAGTTTAGGTGTACTTGGACGGACTCAACAGGGATATAGCTGAGTCCAGTTGTTGAATAACGGCCATCTTGTTTTTGTGGGTTTGGGAACTAGCACCGCTGTGGTTTATGTTTTATTTGTCAGTAATGTTATTTATGAACATCAGGTATGTTCTGTGGAAAAATGTTTGAAAATGTTTGAAAATATTTATTACTCAATATTTAAATTGTGTTGTTAATAAAATGGCTGCGGCCAAATTTTATACCAAAGCTGTGTGTAACTCTTTTATTTATGTTATTATTTTAACTTATAATGGTTATAAGATTAAGGCCGGGGATTGACGACTTTAAAGGTCAAGAAAAAAGTGATAAAGTGCAGCATGATCATGTATAAGCAACCTAAAATGAGCATGGTAGCCTGATTTGCTAGTGTGTGGAGACAACCATACCACATTACTGAATTGTCTCTGCCAGGGGTGGAACTACCAGTGATGCAGCAGGTGCGGTGGATCCCGGACCCAAGTGCTTGGGGGACCATAGCAGCCAGTCTATACATATGCGTGTGCAAAATGTTTGCAATCCTAATGTAGGATTAGTACAGCTTGCATGACCATCTATCTATCCTCAAAATCCTTATACAGAGCAGCATGTGTATTATTACTATTGATTACTATTGGGCTACTATTGGGGTCCAAATTATTTTTTTTACCAGGCCCCTCTGTTGAGGAGATGCGCTACTGGTCTCTGCCATAATGATCTCTAACCTCACATGTTGTCCCAGTATAATGTAAGACTCTTCCCACTTGCCTTTTCAGTCTGTTACAGAATACAAGTCACTTTTGGCAAGTGCTTTCTGGTTGATCTGAAATGCTGATCCAATGTGTTCCTAACTATGAGAACTGCCTAGTTATTTCTTACTGATCTCAAGTTGTTGACTGGTTTTCAGACTACATCTGTTGCCTAGTTTTATCTAACAGATACTGGAAAATATTTTCTTGTCTTACAAGCATTGGCTTTTTATATACAACTATTTTCAAGATTCTGATCTGGTCTGGTTTTTGGCAACATCTATTGTTAAGACATGTCCTGATGATTTCAAGTTAGTGATCTGGTAGGTTAGTAACTATAAATATTGAACAGTGTTATCTTTGTAATTTAATGGCAATTCCTGGCACATATCTACTAGACCAGAGCTTTCCAAACTTCTCATGTTGGTGACACACTTTTTAGACCTACATCATTTTGTGACACAGTAATTCAGTTGTACAAGCAAACAGGAGGTTAAACTAAGTTGTTTTAAGAGATACACACATACATAAATTATATAATAACTAAATGTATTTACAAGTAACAGTAAGTATGTGCAAGAATTAAAAAAAAGTTTAACACTAATAGCTACTTACTATTTTAACGGGATGTATGAGGTTGATGGGATGAAAATAGTTTCTGAATATTTAGTGGAATATTAGGTAAAGACACTCACACTTCATCATCAAGCATTTTTAAGCTTCCTATCCATATATCAAGAGCAGAAACAGCAATGCACTACTGGGAGCTAGCTGAAAAAAAAAAAAAAACACTTCTGCTCAGCGTTTAAGCTGCTGCCCTCATAGCTCTGCGAGACCAACTGACTATTGCCCGTGCTGCAAACACACTGCTGTCCCACTCACTGACTACACATGCAGTCACGAGCTGATTGAGGAGACTACACGTGCATTCAGGAGCTAATGTGCCGCCAATGGGAATAGTTTCAGTTCCCGCTAAGCTGCGCCAATAGGTTAAGATGATCTGTGACCCACTAGGTATCAATCACGTGATATGCATAGCAGGCAGACGGAAAGTTGGAAACCAAAAAAAAACATTTAAAAACAATTTAAAATTAAAAAATAAATAAATAAAAAATGTGCTGAAGCAGGGACACACCTACACACTGCCGCTGACACACTAATGTGTCACGACACACAGTTTGGAAAGCACTGTACTAGACTATTAAAAAAACTTGTTCTGTTTTATATTTATAGTTTTATCATTTAACTGTTATTGTTTTCATATATAACTTGACCCTGTCTGTCCGCTCATTAATAAATTGGCCCCTCAGTTTGTTCTTACCACTATACTATTATCTATTGAATTTACCTACAGAACTAAACATAGTCCTGTTTCAAGGTTGTAGTCTAGCTTAGCAGCTGCAACATGTAAACATTAATACAAACCTAATACTCTGACAATTATCCTAATTTTTTGCTTTGGAATTTTGAAACAAGTATATACTGCACATTTTTGGATTCCTTTACATATTTGTACCTATCATGTTTCTTGATTGGTTATTTAGTGCAACTATACAAATAAACTGCTACCCTCTAAAAAAATATTATAAAAATACAGGTATGTTCACCCCAAAAACAAAATTAGTGTTTGGATCTCAATATAGATTTGTCTACCAAGGCAAATGTTGATGATAACATAACAGGTTGGGCAAATGTTTTGTCAAACTCACTGAAAATAACAAACTTTGTGGAACATTAGTCTCAAAAGATAATTCTCTTAATATTTGGATAATAATAGGTTCTATTTCATAGATGAATACATAATTTTAACATTACATTTTTTTTCAATTGAAACATTTGAATGGTAGATTTAAAATTTGTGAAATATTTATTCTTCCATTAAACCATTACAAACACCTATATAGCCTCAAATAATGTATATGTGACATGATATATTCTATAGATTCATACATTTGCTTTATATGTTTGTTAAATATTAAAAGGGACAGTCCACTCCAGAATATTTGTTGTTTAAAAAGATAAATAAGCCCTTTATTTCTCATTCCCCATTTGTGCATAACCAACATAGTTATATTAATATAATTTTTACCTCTGTTAATACCATTCATGTAAGCCTCTGCAGACTGCCCCCTTATTTCAGGTATTTTGACAGACTTGCATTTTAGACAATCAGTGTTGACTCCACAGGAGTGAGCACACATGAACTAGCGATGTCTAGCTGTGGAAAAACTGCCAAAATGCACTAAGATTAGAGACAGATTTAAAGGGCTTAGAAATTAGCATATGAACCTACCCAGGTTAATCTTTCAACAAATAATACGAGCAGAACAAAGCAAATTTGAGTATAAAAGTACTGTGGAAAGTTGTTTAAAACTGCATGTCCTGTCTGAATCATGAAAATTCAATTTTGACTCGACTGTCCCTTTAACAGCAGAAATGAATGCATTGAATAGATTGATGATTTCCGCATCTTACACCTTACAGTTCAGGTTATGTTGAATAAATACATCAAGCCTTAAAACAAAAAATTGCTTCACCTAATTAGACATTCCAATTCAATATAGAAAATGTAGGCTTTAAAGGGACATTCCGGTCAAAATTGAAATGCACATAGATGAATTGCATCTTTGAATAGAAACATATTTTCAATATACATGTATTGGCAAACATGCTTTCTATTAAACAGTTATCACTGTTTTAGTGTTAACATTTTTCTCTGCACGTGCATGTGAAGCATATCTAAATATTCTCAGTGCACCAGCATTTTAAATACTGCAGCTGCTCAGAGAGCATGTGTTGATTGAATCATGTCAGCAATTAACAAATTAATTACCATATGGCACAAGCACCTTAGGCTCTGTGAGAAAGTGCTCTGTTTAAAATGCTGGTGCACATTGCATACTTAAATACAGTTTTGAAACAGCTATAGCTTTTATTGGAAGCATTTTTTGCTAATACATGTATATTACAAAAATGCTTCTATTCAAAACAGAAATGCATCTTTGTGGTTTCCATTTTGACTGGAATGTCCCTTTAAAGGGACAGTCTAGGCTAAATATATTGTTTTATTAACTTACTTTTAAATGCCAGACAAGCAATTTTTAACATATCCCACATCTCTCTGCTTCTATAAAGTGCAGGGAATTTTTAAATATACATTGCTAGTTAACAGTTGAAAATGAAAGCTAAGCTCCGCCCACCGCTTGGTATATAGTTGTGTATGTCTTGTTGTGGCCAATAATGATCGACTCGTAAATTAGTTTTAACATGCACACGCCACTTTGCACATGCGCAGTTTATGCATAAGTATGCCGCTTCCTAATCATTCCCCAAAACCTCTATTTCAAAATTGTAGTTCCGGAAGAACTGGTGATTATTGTTTACGGCTCTGCAAGCATAACGCAATACTGGTATAGAGGTGTGTGTCTCAGTTTGCTATTAAATCAATTTTGTTTGAATTTGCATTCTTTTTGTGTCAGGCTGTGGATAGTATGAGCAGAGGGACCGCTCTGAATAAAGGTAGTGAAATGTTAGTACCGGGGCTGGAGGGATTTTCATGGCCGCAATTGGTTGGACAAGGCGGGCGGGTGCAGCCTAACAATTCATTTTAATATTTATCACATACCCATGTTTTTTGCAACAGCGTTTGTCTTTAGCTTTAACTTAATCCAGCTCAGCACAAAGTCCTACTTTCTTTTTACTGGCTTTCTCCTGCCTTCAGTGCTGTCAATATGCAGCTATGCGCAGGGTAAGGCAGGCAGAGACTGTGACATCTACATTGAGGTAGTAAGACTGCACGCTGTAGTAGCTATCTATGCTGTGTGTTGTTTTTGCACAGAGCACTCCCCCTATTTCCCATGTCTGCTCCACTAGAAAATAGATTGGAAAACAGAAGCTGCCATCAGTATGCACAGGAATGGGGCAGGCAGTCAGAGAGCAAAGCACACAGAGGTAGTTACTTGAAAGTTGAAACCTTGTAGGTCCTGTGTGTTCCATAGCTGCTAATCTGATGCGTTCCTGCTGTGTGATGTGATGTGACAGCTTTAGGGCTAGATGATTTGTGTGACCTGTGGCTGCTGCATGAGGATCTGCTAGGGCAGCTTTATTGTCCCTAGCCCATCCTTTACTGTCTTTTAACTATTAACATGCTTGCCTGCCTAAATATATATGTTGCAGGAGGAAGGTCTGTAACTTAATTGAGCTGCTTTACCTCCCTAAAACTGTTAACTGATTTTTTTCTATATATTAAAATGTGTGTTTATATGTGTATGTGTGTGAGTATTTCTGTGTGTGTATGAATGTGAGTGTGTATGTATGTGTATGTGTGTATGTGAGTGTGTATGAATGTGTATGTGTATGTATGTGTGTGTATGAATGTGAGTGTGTATGAATGTGAGTGTGTATGAATGTGAGTGTGTATGAATGTGTGTGTGTATGAATGTGTGTGTATGAATGTGTGTGTGTATGAATGTGTGTGTATGAATGTGTGTGTGTATGAATGTGTGTGTGTATGAATGTGTGTGTATGAATGTGTGAGTGTGTATGAATGTGAGTGTGTATAAATGTGAGTGTGTATGAATGTGAGTGTGTATGTGTGTATGAATGTGTGTGTATGAATGTATGTGTGTGTGTGTATGAATGTGAATGTGTGTGTATGAATGTGTGTGTATATTTTAAGTATGTATGTATGTATGTGTGTGACGGTGTATGTGTATGTATATATGTGTATGTATATATATATATATGTGTATGTATATATGTGGTATGTATATATATATATATATATGTGTATGTATATATGTGTATATATATATATATATATATATATATATATATATATATACACAGTATATATATGTGTGTGTGTGTGTGCTTTTATAATTTTTTAAAATTTTATAGTTTAATAACTAGTAACTAAATATTTGTAATAATATATGTGTATCTATGTGTGTGTATATGAATGCGTATGTGTGTATATGTGTGCTTGCATGCGTGGGTAAAGTCTAAATGAAAACACTCCGCAGAAATCAGTAACACTCCCTCCACCACCCCTAGTTAGTTAGTGATTATGGCGCAGCTACACCTCTGCAGATTCTCTTCTGGTCATATTATAGACTGGGCTGTGATGTTTTGGCTGAGTGCTGTACATTTGCACACTGCACAAAGATAGCCGACAGAGAGCGATCCACAATACCACCGTTTCCCCTTATAAGACTGCTGAGTGAGCTGAGCACAGAGAACACTCCACCAAACGCCAACCCCCTGTACAAACATTTTGAATAGTCATTTTTCCTAATTTAGTTTAAAAAATAAAATAAAAAAATAAATAGAATTATTTTTATTAATGACTAGGCGATAAGCCTGCATAGTCTATTTTTTTTAAATGAGGTCCATCTATCCCTATCCTCTATCCCTGTCCCTATACATCTCCCTCTGTCCCTATCCCTCTGTCCCTATCCTGCTCTCCCTATCCTGCTGTCCCTATCCTTCTGTACCTATCCCTCTGTCCCTATACTGCTGTCCCTATCCTTCTGTCCCTATCCCTCTGTCCCTATCCTTCTGTCCCTATCCCTCTGTCCCTATCCCTCTGTCCCTATCCTGCTGTCCCTATCCTGCTGTCCCTATCCCTCTGTCCCTATCCTTCTGTCCCTATCCCTCTGTCCCTATCCTTCTGTCCCTGTCCCTGTCCCTATCCCTCTGTCCCTGATCCCCCCTCAAACAGCTCTCTACCCTCCCCTCTATTGCCGCCATCTTAGGTACTTGCAGCTACCTATAAACCCCTTTTTTTTATATTCTTTTTTTTTATTTAATTTTTTTCTGTAGTGTATGTGTTTGAGTAATATGAACATTTTTGTTTTATTCTATACACTACTGACATTTCCCCCAAATTGCAAATAAAAATATTGTCATTTAAAGTATTTATTTGCAGAAATTGACAACTGGTTAAAATAACAAAAAAGATGCAGTGTTTTAAGACGTCAAAAAATGCAAAGAAAACCAGTTCATATTGTTTTTTTTATCAATAATTAAAGAAAATACATTTTCTTACCAGAAGAATATAAGATAATATGATAATAATCACTCACAGTAGAAAAATGCACAAGTAAAAAGCAAACAGAACTGCCAATTGACAGCCACAATAACTATTAATAGTTGTTAGTACTGATGCTGGTCCGTCTACAATAAATGTCCCCTGCATTTCCAGTTGCACATGCAGAATTTTAAATAGCTAACTGAAAAATATTAAACGTGCACTGCTAAACTGTCACACAAGAAAAAGACTAACTAGACAAGAAGAAAGCTGTGGGCGGAGCTTAGTGGCCATTTTCAGTTGCTAACAAACAATGATTATTTAAAAGTTTCATGTACTTCTTACAAGCTTATAGATGTGGAACCTGTTGCAAGATGCTTATCTGGTATGTAACAATAAGTAATAAAGAATAAATATTGGGTCTAGACTGTCCTTTTAAGTTCAGGAGTGTGCGCGTGTCTGCAGCACTATATGACAGAAGTTTTGCAACAATGTTATACATTAGCAATAGGGGGCAGCACTATTTCCTGTCATGTTGTGCTCTAGACGTGCATACTGCATATCTAGATATCTTCTCAACAAGGAATAGCATGACAATGATGCAAATTTGATAATAGAAGTAAATTGGAAACTTTTTTTAAATTGCATTCTCTATCCAAATCATGAAAGAAAAAAAAATGTGTTTTATGACCCTTTAAACAATGTAAGAACTTTCTATAACCAATGGTGAATTTGTTCTTGATATAGGCAACATGTTGCCAGAGATATCCCACTTGTGCACCTCATCATAACCATTAAACTCACAGCAGCCTACGGCTTTGATAGAACATTTGTTATATTTTGGTGAAAATCACCTGTGCTTCTGCTCTCATTTACATTTTTCCAGCCAACAAAGAACATCTTATTATTTCTGACCTAAATTCACAAGCAATTCTTCGTCAAGAACAAAACGATTCTCTAAAGCTTATTTAAAAAAAATATAATATATTAACAAGCGCAGAGAGTTACATAATCAGTTTAACTTTATATCAAAAGCATTATCAGTGGAGTCTCTACATATGTGTATCAAATTGCAACTACTAATCCAATGCCAATAAAATTCTCCAGAACGTCATATAGACCACTTATGATACATTTTCAGTAAGTAAATTACACTAAGGAATGGCTTTTTGTTTCAATTAAGAGGGAAAAAATGAGGTATAAATGTATGCTCTTTCATAGATTATTAGGGCTCGTTTCCATTGAGCCGTAAAAAACAGAGCCATAAGCTAACAAAGTGGCCGGCAGCTAAAATAGTTTATGACTCCATTTTAGTACCAGGTCTCCACTGAAATATATTGCACATCACATGCAGTCGCTCTTTTCGTGTAGGCATAAGTTTACGTTGTGTTAACGCTTCCATCTGACTCCAGATTTCTTGAAAATCAATTAGTTGCTATGGTAACCTGACCTTACACTATAAAATTTACATTTAACGTCTTCGGTCCTTACCTGTGATCAGCTCTAAAAAGAAACAAAAACAAAGATAAACTTATTTATAACACAGCAAATACTAATTTTTATTATAATTATATTTTCCATTTAATTTATGTAAGTAATATGTGTAATATGTATTGCTGCCCTAGGCATAGGTCTAGTTTGAATTCTGTAGATATGTGCTTGCATATATTTTTATGTCTAAATACATACTGATATTTCCATAAGAACATTAGTGCAGCTATTCATATACATGGGTCAACAATAAATATTACATATTACAATTATTTTCTACATTGAAACACTATTCTTTGTAAGTTTTAAAATTTTAATGGGAAATATGTCTCAAAAAGTTCCTTAATCCTCTTTTACACCTAGTTCAGCTGGGTGTAATTTTTTTCAATGTGTCAACAGCCACTGACAGTGTATTAACGGTTTGCACTTTCATTGGAAACCTTCTAAAGCTTCTAATACTTTCTATTCGAAGGGGGAAATATTTTTCGTCCTCTGATATTGAGGTTTAACCCAACCGCCAGAAGTCTTAAAAAAACACGCAACCGCCCGCAAGAAATAAAAATAAAAATACGTAACCACCCGCACGAAGTATAACAAAAAAAAACTAACCTCCCGCATGAAGTATTAACAAACACCTAAACTGTCAACCCCCACATCGCAAAATAATAAAGTTATTAAAGTAAAAGTAAACTATCAATCACCTATATCCCGGAACATAAAATACATATAAAATAAGGTCATAATTGTACCTTTGAATCTGCTTATGTATATCGCCATTCCTCCGCCTCGATAAAATGTTTTTTTAATTTTATATGATGAATATCGTCTTAAAGATTCTTATTGGTCCCCCATTGGCGTCTGAAAATCATTACTATACACACTCAACTTCAACTACGCATGCGTGTCTCATTGAATTTACTCTCTGTATAGAAGCGCATTCATGAGACACGCATGCGCATTGTCCTCAATAGGGAAACTTTGTGATAGACGTACCAGCATCTGCACAAAGCATTCAGATTAATATTTTAAATACAAAACTTATACATTTATAAAGGAATCTGAGTATGTAATAGTTTATCATTTGGAATCTTTCACCGATAATGTATGCGCAATACATGTTGCTTCTCCGGAGTGTGCACGGATGAACAAGTAAGAGCGGGTGGGACCGCTCTTACTTGTAAAATAGCCAAACCAGGAAATGAGCGGGGGGCGGAGGAACATCAGAGACGGTAGGTTAGAAAAATCGATAATATATAAAAAATAACAAGGAATTAAAAAAAAAAAAACTTAGCGACTACAAAGAGTGTTATAAGAGGAATCCATGGCATTAAGTATGTTGGTGAAAATTTACTTTCACTTTAACTCCTAATCCGCAAATAACATAATTAAAATATTGACCCCTAAACCGCCAATCCCCCACATCGCAATAAACCTATTTAACCTATTAACTCTTAAACCACCAACCCCCAACAGCGCAATAAACCTAATTAACCTATTAACCCCTAAATCGCCAAACTCCAACATCACAATAACCCTAATTAACCTATTAACCCTTAAACCGCCAAACCCCCACATCGCAATAACCTTACTTAATATATTAACCCCCCTATACCACCAACCCCCCCACAACGCAAATAACTAATTTAATTACTAAGCCAAACAAAATTATCAAAAAAATATATATATACCTATGAAAATAAAAAAGCCCCCCAAAATAAAAACACCCACTAATCTGAACTACCAAGTTCTACTAAGTTAAACAGCTTCTACCTCTAAAAAATACTAAGTCCCCCTAACAGTTAAAAAAACCCACCCACTTAACCCCCCAAAATAAAAAACCTAACACTAAAAAAACTAAACTACCCGTAGCCCCTAAAGAGGCATTTGTATGGGCATTGCCCTTAAAACAGCATTCAGCTCTTTTTCAAGCCCAAAAAAAATCTAAAAAAAAAAAACACCACAAAAATGAAAATAAAAAAGCCTAAACCTAAGCCCCAAATAGGTATTCACTGTTCCTGAAGTCTGGTGTAGAAGGTCTTCTTCCAGACGGATCCATCAACTTTTGTTTTCATCCGGAGTGAAGGCGGCACGGAGCGGAGGTGCAGAGCTATGTTCCCGATGCCTGGATCCTCAGTGGCAGTCCTCAATGGTGGTGGTTCTCAGAGGTGGTCCTTGGAGGCAGCGGTCCTCGGTGGCATGGAGGCTCCTCTTCATGCGATCGTCTGTCACACACTGAAGATTGAATGCAAGGTACCCCATAATTATTGGGGTACCTTGCATTCCTATTGGCTGAAATTTTGAAATCTGCCAATAGGATGAGAGCTACTGAAACAGCCAAAAGGATTTCAGTAGCTCTAATCCTATTGGCTGATTTCAAAATTTCAGCCAATAGGAATGCAAGGTGCCCCAAATGGATTGTGGTACCTTGCATTTAATTTTCAGTCTACGACGGACATCGGATGAAGAGGAGCCTCCATGACAAAGAGGAATACCACCGCCGAGGACCTCCGCCACTGAGGACTGCCTCTGAGGATCCAGGCATCGGGAACGCAGCTCCACACCTCCGCTCCACTCTGCCTTCACTCCGGATGAAGATAGAAGATGATGTATCCGTCTAGAAGAAGACCTTCTCTGCCGAACTTCAGAAACAGTGAGATCTATTTGGCGCTTAGGTTTAGGCTTTTTTTTTTTTTTAGGGGGGTGGTATTTTTTTTAGATTAGGATATTTTTGGGATTGAAAAAGAGATGATTGCCCTTTTAAGGGCAGTAAAAGAGCTGAATGCTCTTTTAAGGGCCAATAGATTTCAGTAGCTCTCATCCGATTGGCTGATTTGAATTTGCAAAATCAAATCAGCCAATAGGAATGCAAGGGACACCATATTGAATCACGTCCCTTATACTGAAAATTCAGTATACGGCGACGACCGTATGAAGAGGATGCTCCGCGCCGGATGTCTTCAGGATGGACCCGCTCCATGCCGCCAGGATGAAGATAGAAGATACCACCTGGATGAAGATGGAGCCGCCTGGATGAAGATGGAGCCACCGGGATGAAGATCCTTTAAGCGGGACTTCAGCAACTGTTAGTACCTAAAGAAGGGTTATTGTTAGGTTTTTTGGGTGGGTTGTTTTTTATTAGATTAGGGGTTGGGCAGTTCTAAAAAGAGCTAAATGCCCTTTTAAGGGTAAGAAAAAGAGCTAAATGCCCTTTTAAGGGCAATGCCCATACAAATGCCCGTTTCAGGGCAATGGGTAGATAAAGTTTTTGTTAGAGTTATTTTTTTTATTTTGGAGGGTTGGTTGGGTGGTGGGTTTTGCTGTTGGGGGGACTTTGTATTTTTTATACAGGTAAAAGAGCTGTTTAACTTAGGGCAATGCCCTAAAAAAGGCCCTTTTAAGGGCTATTTGTAGTTTATTGTAGGCTAGGTTTTTTTATTTTGGGTGGGCTTTTTTATTTTTATATAAAAGACATATTTTATAAATAATAATAAAAAACATTAGATTAGGTGTAATTCTTTTTTATTTTTGATAATTTCATTTGTTATTTTTTGTAATTTAGTGTTTGTTATTTTTTGTAATTTAGTATTTTGAATTTTTTGTAATTAGTTTGTGTTTTTTATGTGTATTTTAGTTTTATTTAATTGGTAGTTAGTTTAATTTTAGTTTAATAATTATATTAGTTTAATTGTTAGGTTTTTTTTTTTTATAAATATTTTTTATTGAGGTTTTTATATATTGACAAAGAAAATGTGGATACAAGGTATTGTCAGACCAAGACATAGCAGTGATTATACAATAATACAATGCCTTGTTTCAAACATAACTATGTGAGAATAGTAACTTGCAAGCCAAATAAGACATGTTAAGTAATAGTAAACAAGCATCAACAACAAAATAAAACATACACAAATGAAACCTCATTTTTCTTAAGGATTATATAGTTGGTGTAACTACGACATAGGCCTCTCGTGGTCCAAATAGATAAGTAATTTTATGACAATTGGTAGCTACGTGGAGGTCTCTCTTGGAACTTTTGACAAAGAATAGGGGTAAATCAGCAGAAGAGAGTTGTTTTAAAGTTGGGAGGTGGGGGGCATGGCCAGTCAATTCAAAGATATACTAGTGTTATCATTATATAGCTCATTAGTAAATAGGTATATTAGCAACTGATAGTATACATAAGATAAATATGAGCATGAGCCAGAAATGTATACTTTATCAATGAGAATATAATGGTTGCTTTATAAGTAGGGATATGGGCATATAAATATACTGAGGAAGGAGTAGTCTTGCCTTTTCAATGTACAGTAGTTAGATGACATGTAAATGTCAATGCATAAAGCTCTATGTAATATAGTAATTTGCATTGTAGAAACCTAAACAAGAGGACAAACATAGATCAATGTAACTTATGATGAATACAAGTTATGAAGAACCTAACTACATGTTCACAATGCTGCTATACATGTATAAGCTATAAAACATGAAATGCAAGTATAAGATACTGTTCTAGAGTCTAAATAGGGAAACTTCTTGTCAGTCTTATTAGCGAGCACTTAATGTGATGACGAGTGTTTTCCACATAGTTCTCATTTACATTCCTCATATTTTGCATTGAAAACGACTTAGTGACTTAACACATAAATATTCAGCCGACAAACAGCGCTTTTGATAATGTAGTACAAATAAACAGCAATGATAGTTGTTATGACACTGAACAAAAATGTAAAGTGATACACTAATGATAATAGTAAAATATATACGAGCTATAGTAACTTGTGCTGTGATGCTATGAAAACTACATGTGTAGCATGCTAACTGTATACTAATCCAAAGACGGAGCAATGGGACTGTGGGTGAAATTTAACAACTATTTTGGCAGATGACTATGTATCTCTGATCACTTAGGAAATCTCAATAATGTTAGAAATATTCCTACTTATGTTAACTTCCATAGAACTCAGGAGTGTGGTGAGGTGTTATAGTGAGAGTCCCATCTCAGAAAATATGTGAGATAAGGGCAAAGCAGCTGATAAGGCTAATGTTAGAGTAAGTAAATAAGGCTAAAATTCCCATATAATGTAAGGGTCTAGTATAGCAGAGATGAGAAGGAAAAAATATTGAACAGGAGTAGTAGTTACATGGGTATCCAGACAACTATATTTCAGTTGATATTATGTTTCATAAGGCAGGGAGCTTCTAGAAGGAGTTCATAGTTAGAAGTTGCCATTTCAAAGAACAATTTGTGCTAAGAGAGGTGGGGCGTCTAAAGTATCAGCTATCACAGCTCTATTATTGCTAGAGGATAAATCAATTTATGCACCTGTCTTTAAGTGCTAAACAACCAAGGTCTGGGTTCTTGTTTTCATCAATAGGGTGGGTCATGGGGACAAGGGTATCTAGTAACCTTCTATGGTACCTATTTGTGCCTGTAAGGGAGGTCAGACTCCTGGCGAGCTAGGGTAGTGATATATCTATCAGTTGGACAGGGATAAGACTGTTGTAGGAGAGTAGGTCTTTGCAATAGGGGATGCTTATGGTAAGTTGGATCAGGAGGAGTTACTTAATGTCAGGTATCCTTTAGCCATTATTCAGTACTGTAAGAGTTTAACCAACTCTCTATAATGCTAAACACAGCCTGTCACATAGCCACAGCTGCTAAACATGCAACAGGAAACTAAACATCAGAAAGGAGGTCAGTGTTATATAAAGGTGCTATATTATAATTATTAAAGACTAGATAGGTAGCTTCCTGTGTGAGAATTTCTGAGGAAATACACTGAGGTGACTTTAAGTCTAGGTATATATCCAGCATGGGAAACAGTAAACACATAGTTATAAATATTTAAGAAGAGACCTACCAGCAAATAAACTACAGGGAGAAAAGGCAATCTTCAGCACAATGACCTAAACATTATGATAAGGTTGCACTCATACAATCATGATTTATTAACCCTTTGAGTGCTAAGCACTTTCCCACCTGGGTGCTAAGCACATTTTTTAAAATATTTTTTTTTACTGTTTTTTCTTTTCAGATCCACAAGACTTATACCGTTGGAAAGGTTAGGCGATTACCTTTCCAACGGTGGGTCTTGGGGGTCTGTAGCTGCTTAGATGCCTGAGATACAGGCTTCTAAGCAGCATGCACCCTTTCCCTATATTGTCCTTTGTCATTTTTAAATAAAGTTGCGCGGTGACGTCATCACGTCATTACGCATGACGTCACTGCGCAAAACGGAAAGCCCCGGCGATGCCTGTCACTCTACAGACACGATCGCCAGTGTAGGAGCGGGTGGGAGCCCCCAAATCTCCCTCAAGGAGGGAGAGTGCTAGCGACGGCTCTGAGACGTTGTTAGCACCTGAGTGAGAAACTCTGCGACGGCTCAGAGCCGTCATTAGCACTCAAGGGGTTAATATGCGCTATCTCATCGTATAGGCCCTAGCTCCAAGGCAAAGGGGGCACTAGTAAACCTTACTATTAAAACATGAATGTCCTGTTCTAGATACTTATTCCAGTGTGTCCATCATGGTATCCAACTTAGGAGATGGGTAGTATGGCACTCATCAGGTTTAGCTTGAAAGTTCATCACACCTGAGAGAAGGAGTAATGTCTCTTACCCAATCCCAGATTTAATGCGCTCGGTTGCGGCATCTGTCTGTTGCTGCTGTTGCGCCTGGAAAATTTTAGTGTCTAATGTAGCGATCTTGTTTAGAGGCTTTGAGGCTCTGTAATTGTACCTCACTTGCTCCACTTTCTTCTGCCAATGCAGCCCTGTAATGATACCAGCCGTGTCCATCTTGAGGCCGTCTTTCCCCCCTTTCATCTGATTGAGGTATATTGGTGATCAGTGTGGCTGGTAGTGGGGTAGAATCTTGGCGTTTTCATGTTTTCCGAACAAGAGGCTAGTTGCGGGTCAATAGAAGTATCGGTTTGGGTAATAGAGCCTATAGTTGTAGGTTTCAAATATATGTCCCTATGATGCCCAAGTTGGACTGTTGTAAGCCCTCTCTCCTTGGAACGTTCATCCACGTTAAATTCTACTGCCTGCGTCTTGGCAGAAAGATTCTCATCTTCTTTGGTAGAGTTTAGTTTTGGTATAGCTGTGTCAACTGTGATCATATCCCTCTGCAGATTCAAAATGGTTATCCCTCTCCATGCTGTAGTCATTTTATCTGAGTTGTTTTCAGGCAGTGGGGTCCCTAGCAATTGGAGAAAAAGGCCTTTCATGCTGTTAAAGTGGTCATCTAGCAGCTGTTGCACACAGGCCTCCCATCTGTCCAAGATGATCGTAGGTTGTTAAGTAACCAGGTCTTGACTCTCGTCTTTCATATACATGTTGAGTAGTAATGTGGGTTATAAATCTGTTTCGCTCTTGAAAGAGAATGTTTCAGCAGGCTCTTTTGTGTTTCTTTACCTGGGGGGCCAGGGGAGGGTAGGAGAATGCAGTGTGTTAGGCCTTGCCTAATCCCTGTCCGTTTGGTCAGGTCCCCTCTAGATGTTCTGCATTAAAAGTTATATGTCTGTGCACAGAATGCTATCATAAAGCAAGATAGATAACTCTCATGCTTTGATGATAAGATATTCTGACGATATTTGGTCAATTTTCTCCTCAACTCTCAGAGCTTTTGAATTTTTGGCCCATCATGGCTGCCATTCGGACACACCTCCGAGTATTTTTTTTTAATTTGACAGGTAAGTTTTAATTTAATTTAAGATAGGGAAATTATATTTAAATAGTGTTTGCTATGCGGGAGGGCAGCGGTTTAGGGGTTACTAACTTTAGTATAGTGGCGACGATGTCGGAAGAGGTGGAATAGGGGTTAATACATTTTATTAGTGGCGACGATGATGGAGCGGGTTAATAACTTTAATATAGTATTTTCAATGCGGGGGGCCTCGGTTTAGGGGTTAATAGGTAGTTTATGGGTGTTAGTGTACTTTGTAACAGTTTAGTTATGAGTTTTATGTAACAGTTTTGTTGCGTAAAATTCATAACTACTGCTCTCAGATGGCGGAATGGATCTTGTCGGTATAGGGTGTAACGCAAGCTTTTTAGCCTCACCGCAAAACTCGTAATGGCAGCGCTATGGAAGTCCCATGAAAAAGCATAATTTTTACGTGTGCCGGACTGACGTTGCGTTACAGGCTAAAAGGCTTGCAGTATAGCTATACCGACAAGACTTATAATGGCTGCATTGCTGTTTTAACGCTGAAATTACAATTTTTTCAGCTTTAAAACATGAATGCACAACTTGTAAACAATCAGCTAGATTACAAGTTTTTGTCGGTAAGGCTGTGCGGTGCTAACGAGCCTTTTTTTCTTACCGCTCACTTAAGCCAACGCTGGTATTAAAGGTTTTCTTCAAGCCGGCGTTAGCCTCAGAAAAGTGAGCGTTGAGCAAAATTTAGCTCCACATCTCACTGTAATACCAGCGTTGCTTACGGTAGCGGTAAGATGGCAAAACGTGCTTGTGCACTATTTCCCCATAGGAAACAATGTGGCTGAGCTGGCTGAAAAAAAACCTAACACCTGCAAAAAAGCAGCATTCAGCTCCTAACGCAGCCCCATTGTTTCCTATGGGGAAATTAATTTTATGTCTGCACCTAACACCCTAACATGAACCCCGAGTCTAAACACCCCTTATCTTACACTTATTAACCCCTAATCTGCCGCCCCCGACATCGTTGCCACCTACATTATATTATTAACCCCTAAGCTGCCGCTCCGGACACCGCCGCCACCTACATTATACTTATGAACCCCTAATCTACTGCCCCCAACATCGCTGACACCTACATTATAGTTATTAAACCCTAATCTGCCCCCTCCCAACGTCGCTGCAACTATATTAAATTTATTAACCCCTAATCTGCCGCAGCCAACGTCGCCGCCACTATAATAAATTTATTAATCCCTAAACCTAAATCTAACCCTAACGCTAACACCCCCCTAGCTTAAATATAATTTAAATACATCTAAATAAATTTACTACAATTTAAAAAACTAATCCTATTTAAAACTAAATACTTACCTATAAAATAAACCATAAGCTAGCTACAATATAACTAATAGTTACATTGTAGCTAGTTTAGGATTTATATTTATTTTACAGGCAACTTTGTATTTATTTTAACTAGGTAGTTATTAAATAGTTATTAACTATTTAATAACTTCCTAGTTAAAATAAATACAAATTTACCTGTAAAATAAATCCTAGCCTCTAATTACAATTACACCTAACACTACACTATCATTAAATTAAATAAATTACCTACAATTAACTACAATTAAATTAAATAAACTAAAATACAAGAAACAAACACTAAATTACAGAAAATAAAAAAAGAATTACAATTTTTTTAAACTAATTACACCTAATCTAATCCCCCTAATAAAATAAAAAAGCCCCCCAAAATAATAAAATTCCCTACCCTATACTAAATTACAAATAGCCCTTAAAAGGGCCTTTTGCGGGGCATTGCCCCAAAGTAATCAGCTCTTTTACCAGTAAAAAAAAATACAATACCCCCCCCAACATTAAAACCCACCACCCACACACCCAACCCTACTCTAAAACCCACCCAATCCCCCCTTAAAAAAACCTAACACTACCCCCTTGAAGATCACCCTACCTTGAGCCGTCTTCACCCAGCCGGGCACAAGTGGACGTCCAGAGGGGCAGAAGTCTTCATCCGATCCGGCCAGAAGAGGACATCCAGACCGGCAGAAGGCTTCATGCAGGCGGCATCTTCTATCTTCTTCCATCCAGAGCAGAGTGATATGGGTTGATGGAGACACACCTCCATATACATGAAAACAAAATGCAACTTTATTCAGAAGAGACTATATTTTTTTATTTTTTTAACATTTAAAGTACTTTTTTTTATAACAATTAAAAAAATGCTTGAAAGATTGTAGTGAACTAAAGAGTTATCCATTGAGCTACTATTTCAGTGCCTTTCTTACTCTAGATCTTGAATAAACTGGCAATGTGAAATATTTAACTACAAAATAAAGTGACATTTATTTCAAAAATAGCTAAACAGTTAAAGGGATATAAAATTGTGAAAAGAAAGTAATAACCCTGAAGGAATTAATTAAAGAAAGGGTTATGTGACCCCACTAGGAAGCAGGGCATGGGGTGAGGCACAGGACAAGGGGATGGGCTAAGAAGGGGGGTTTATAAATCCACAACAGGAAGTAGCAGCATTCAGTTTTACCCAGAGCAGCACGGTGGGAGAATTTCCCGCCATCCCTCCCTCCCTAATGTTCTTGGTTAATCAAGGTGTCGCAGCTGTGGCGGGGTTCTTGCTCTGGTTGGTAGAGGCTTACGCCTGTAATGATGTGGATTGTACTTCCTGTTTGAGCAGTAGGGGGTTGGTTTAATAGTGGTAGCCCCTCCCCTGAGTTAGGCGGGCTTGTGGAATGAATACAGTGGGCAAGCACTGTAAATGGTTAAGAAGTTATTGTTATTATGTTTGTTATGTTAATAAAGGAGCTGGGGCATTTTCAATCCTATATCAAGTGTGGAGTGTGTTTTGTGTGTGGGGTTGGAATGTCAACTTGACAATGTGGGGTCAAAAGCTCTAATATGTTATAGAATTTTATTATTACACCATTGATTGCATATAAGTATGTTTAACCCCTGCGAAGAGATTAAACACAAAGTTAAAGTCAGCACTGCAGCAGCAATGCACTACTGTGAGCTAGCTGAAAATATCTGGTAAGCTAACCACATGAGGCAAATGTGTGTATCCACCAATCATTGGCTAGCTCCCAATAAAGAAAGCAAATGATACCAAGAGAACAAAGTCAATTCTAAAATAGTAGTTAATTTAAAGGGAAATTACAGCCAAAATTGGAATCCACACGAATACATTTCAGTTTTGAATAGAAGCCTTTTTGTAATATACATGTATAAGCAAAAATGCTTCTTATAAAAGATATGGCTGTTTCAAAAGTGTATTTAAGTATGCACCATGCACCAGCATTTTAAACATAGCACTTACTCAGAGAGCCTATAGTGCTTGTACCATCTGGCAATGACTCAATTTATTAGTTGCTGATATAAAACAAGCCCCACTGGTGCTCTAAACAGCTGCACTATAAATACAATGCTGGTGCACTGAGAATATCTAGCTATGCTTCACATGCACATGCAGAGACACATGTTAACAGTAAAACAGTGATAACTTTAGCTAGAAGCATTTTTGCCAATACATGTACAGTATATTGTAAATATGTTTCTTTTCAAAGATGTAATTCATCTATGAGAATTTAAATTTTTACCAGAATGTCCCTTTAAAGGTATCTTTAAATTGCATGCTCTATCTGAATGGTGCATGTTTAATTTTGACTTTCAATAACTTTAAAACACTAAAAACAGTAGTTATGAAGCAGCGGTCTGAAGACTGCTTCTCCATAACTTGTCCGCTGCCTCTGAGGCTGCGGTCTTCAATCCGCCCGATTCTATACAATCGGGTTGATTGACAGCCCCTGCTAGCGACCGATTGGCTGCGAATCTACAGGGGGCGGCATTGCTCAAGCAGTTCACCAGAACTGCTTGTGCAATGATAAATGCCGACAGCGTATGCCGCAGACATGATACACTACTTTAGTAAATCGGCCCCTTAATCTAGTGCTAAAATATAATGCAAATTTGAACCTACAAAAGCTACCAAACAAAGTGACATTTATTTTACAGAAAGAGAAATAGTTAAAACATATTAATAGAATAAAAATACTTAAACATTAATGGAAAATTAAAGTAAATATGCATCTGGACAGAACAGATAGTGAGCCTAGAGTCAATAAAATGTCACTGAAAAAAACTCACAGCAATAATGGAACTGTGGATTGCAAGATCAGCTCAGTTTTTATGAAAGGAGACAAATCTATCTCGCAATTGTTCACTTATCAATGCATAGAACGAGTTCCATTGTCATGGATACTGGAATAAAAACACTATTAAACAAACTAATGAAAACAAGAAAAAAAGTATTTATGAATTCTGCACCTTGAAAATTGAATGAGAAATCAAGAATGCATGAAAAAGGGAAAGTCTTGAAACATCACAATTAGTTTTTAGTCTGTGTGGCAATAAAAAGATGGATTTTTAATTGAAATGCTGGTGTGAACAATCCAGTATTGTATTGAATGAGAATTAGGTTAAAACCCCGACCACTCCTCTACAAGGCATCAGTGCGCCCACATCCAGCCCCTTGTTCCCTTTGTTTGAGGTTTTGGAGGATGTTCTTGTGTTCTGCATTGCTAGCAGTCCTTGTTTCCTGTGCGAGATACCATGCACTGGGCTACTTAAAACAACGAAGGGTCAGATTACAAGTGGCACAGTAAATCATTTTTTTCACTTGCACTAACTGTGCTCAAAGTAAAAGATTACCTCGGGCGGGTTAGTGCTCGTATTGCAAGTTGAAAGTAAAAAAATAGCACTAGAGAAAAGGCAGATGCACACTAACTTCAGGACTTTGAATATCGCAACTACGATTAATTCTTCTCCTCATACACTTCTATGGGGCGTGCTTTAAAATAAACAAAAAAGCACATCTCTTGTGCGCTAACCCAACACCGCATTAGACCAATAGCACTAAACCCAAAGATAGTTACATTTAAATGTTCTTCACAAAGAAGAAACATGTGCACATACATATTTACAGATAACACATGAAATGCACATGTATATACAATATAATACATACTCACATACATACTCCCATACACATATTTAGACATGCATAAGTATATACATAAGCCCTTTCCAGTCAAATACCTTGCCATAAACCATATTCCTTTTAACCCTTATAAAAAGTTTTAATCAATATTATATGATTTTATTTATCAGAAAGTGTGTATGTGAGTGTAATAGTTTATTTAAATAGGATTTGAATGTGTTCTATACACTTTTTTTAACCCTTACACTTTATGATAATTGTGCTAATAATTCAATCACAGTTTCTGTTTGTGGTTGAGCGCAACTTTTACTTTCAACTGGTAATGTGCACATTAGCGAGGTTGCGATATTGCTAAGTGCGCCACTTATAATCTAGCTCTTAATGTGGTTATATAATAGCAAGTTTTTTTGTTTGTTTTTGCTTTTAAATTGAGATGTTTAAACAAAAGCATGGCAAAATGCAAGAAATTATTTGGCACTAAACAAATTAATATGGGTACTTCAAGGTATAGTACAGTCAAAATTATACTTTAAGGGGACAGTTTACCCGAAAACAATTCTCCCCTTTAAATTGTTCCCAATGATCCATTTTACCTGCTGGAGTGTGTTAAATTGTTTACAAGTAGCTCCTTTACTCCTATTTCGGCATTTGAAATTGGTTATTTAGCCTGTAGTATCCCCACCTATACTGAAAGTTTCTATACTGGAGTCTATGCTATTGACAAGCCTATGTAAACACAGCCAGCAGAAGAAATTACACTCCCAGTGGGGTGCAGGATAGTTAAGCAATACCATGTTATTTTTCATTGTTCTCTGTAAGTATTCAGCTTTGGTTTACTGACAAATATAAGATAAGGAAGCAAATGTGTGTGTACACAAAGTGATAATTTATTGAGATATGGCTGTGGTTTAAAGGCACAAAACAAGCTAATTCATATACACAAATATACCTGAAAATAAAATTTCTCATACATTTTATACTCTATAGCTGGTATAACAAGTCATTGAAAATACATTAATATTAAAACAATTTTACAGTGTACTGTCCCTTTAATGATTCAGATAGAGCACTGGTTTTCAAACCTGTCCTCAGGCCTCCCCAACAGGCCAGGTTTTCAGGATTACGTTTCTATTGATTTATATTATCAAATTTGCTTCATCCGCTTAGTATCCTTTGTTGAAAAGCATACCTAGGTAGGTTCAAGAGCAGCAATGCTCTACTGGAAGCTGATTGATGGCCTCCTCTTGTCATTGGCTCACTAGATATGTTCATCTAGTCCCTAGTAGTGCTTTGCTTCTCCTTCAAAAATGAAGCAAATTTGATAATAGAATTCAAAAGGAATGTTTAAAATGGTATGCTCCATTTTAATAATGAAAGAAAAATGTGGCATGTGCATTAAGGGCCAGAATACCAATGGAGTTGTACTAGCGAACTCAGCAAGAAGTAAGGTTTTTGTGTGTGTCGGGTACCGTACAAAAAGCCAAAGTTACAATATCGTGACCATGTTTACGTATTTCCCTACAGAAGTCAATAGAGCAAAAAAAGTGAAAAACACCCCACTCGTGTGCAAACCCAATCACATATTCTCAAGTGTTTTAACCCGACATGAAAATATGAATATTTCACATTCCAATGTTCTAGTCATAGAAGAATATGTCCTATTTATTCATAAATACATATTTTGATATAGATCTGATGGCATATATATTTATACCTACTGTGTGTATATATATATATATATATATATATATATATATACAGTATATATAGTCCAGAGCAAAGACAGCACTCACTGGATTTGCATAAAGAATAACTTTTATTGAAAAAGTTTAAGAGCAAAGTTCCATGATGTTTCGGTGCCTTTATCAAAATGGTATCACCCAGCTTGAGAACAGCTGTACAGTCCTAACAAGCGGGAGACAGAATAAAATATAACCTAACAAGCAGCCTTATATACCTTCAAGAGTGTAATGACATGCCAGTTTTCCAAATTACGTGCGTCCACAAGGCCACACCCCTTCCGGTTTTATGCTCGTTCATCATTGGTTGCAGTGACGCTCACACCCCTCCTGAGTATGTCTTGCCTGCACATGGCTAATTAGCATATTCAAAACTGTGCATGTCGCTGTCACAACACCTAAGTGTAACTGCATGTAGGCGCTGCTTGTAGGAAAAACGTTTTTTAAAAATGCATCTGCTTATGTACAAAGACAATCAGCACTGCAATGGTGGGACATAATACGAACGGACAAACATTTGACACAGTGGAAGAAAGGACCACCATGGATGATGTATCGCAGAGCACGGAATATTCGGGACATTCTGGTTAAAACTGACCCTAGTGGCTCATATCAGAAGGACACCTGGCTCAAGCCTATGAGGCTGGGATGCTTCAAGTGTGGGGATTGCATCACCTGTAATGGAATGCTGATGGGTGATATGTTTCAACACCCCCACACCAATAGGAGGTTTAAAATCTGACACAGGCTGTCTTGCAGTAGCACCAATGTAATTTCACTGCTTATTTGCCCCTGTTCCCTATGTTACATAGGAAAAACTACCATCACCTTCAAGGAGAGGATGGCTAACCATCGGTATGCCATCAGGGAGGCCATACAAAATGGCACTTCTGAACAACCGGTGGCCCGGCATTTCGCCCTCTGTAAGCACAACATTTCCAGTCTGAAAACCATGATCATTGATCATGTGCCTCCCATGACGAGAGGGGGCGATCGGGGGAGAAAGTTGTTACAGATTGAATCCTAGTGGATCTACACCTTGGACACAGTGGATACAAGGGGTCTTAACAGCAAGATGGACTTTGGGCCATTTATTGGCTAACCCCTTGGTTTAACTACATTGGGATATCCCTGTCTGTATTTGGTGGCTACTTCACTGTTATTACAATGGGTCTAATTGAGGCAAGTCTATTTATTTATTCTTCTAATAATGACTTGGATAATATATGATGACACTCCTCATCCTCAGCGTTGGAATGTCATAGCCCAGCATACATTGTGATATAGCTGTGTCTCCTCTGTTTACTCTACCGTGTGCAGTACCATTGCAGTGCTGATTGTCTTTGTACATAAGCAGATGCATTTTTAAAAAACTTTTTTTCCTACAAGCAGCGCCTATATGCAGTTACACTTAGGAGCTGTGACATCGACATGCGCAGTTTCAAATATGCTAATTAGCCATGTGCACGCAAGACATACTCAGGAGGGGTGTAAGCGCGACTGCAACCAATGATGAACGAGCGTAAAACCGGAAGGGGCATGGCCTCGTTGACTCACGTAATTTGGAAAACTGGCATGTCATTACACTCTTGAAGGTATATAAGGCTGCTTGTTAGGTTATATTTTATTCTGTCTCCTGGATGCCAGGACTGTACAACTGTTCTCAAGCTGGGTGATAAAGGTGCCAGTGGGCACCGAAACATCATGAAACTTTGCTCTTAAACTTTTCCAATAAAAGTTATTTTTATTCAAATCCAGTGAGTGCTGTCTTTGCTCTGTACTATCTACTATTTGACCTAGAGCCCTGGTATGTACCTATCCCAGCCTGGGGCCCAAGAGTGCTTATCCTTTATTTGAACTATATATATATATATATATATATATATATATATATATATATATATATATATATACAGTATCTCACAAAAGCTAGTACACCCCTCACATTTTTTTAAATATTTTATTATAACTTTTCATGTGACAACACTGAATAAATGACACTTTTGCTACAATTTAAAGTAGTGAGTGTACAGCCTGTATACCAGTATAAATTTGCTGTCCCCTCAAAATAACTCAACACACAGCCATTAATGTCTAAACCGTTGGCAACAAAAGTGAGTACACCCCTAAATGGTAATGTCCAAAGTGGGCCCAATTAGCCATTTTTCTTCCCGGTGTCATGTTACTCCTTAGTGTTACAAAGTCTCAGGTGTAAATGGGGAGCAGGTGTGTTAAATTTGGTGTTATCGCTCTCACACTCTCTCATATTAGTCACTGGAAGTTCAACATGGCACCTCATGGCAAAGAACTCTCTGAGGATCTGAAAAAAAGAATTGTTGCTATACATAAAGAAGGTCTAGGCTGCAAGAAGATTTTCAAGACCCTGAAACTGATCTGCCGCACGGTGGGCAAGATCATACAGCGTTTTCACAGGACAATTTCCACTCAGAACAGGCCTCGTCATGGTCGATTAAAGAAGTTGAGTGCACATGCTCAGCGTCATATCCAGAGGTTGTCTTTAGGAAATGTACGTATGAGTGCTGCCAGCATTTTTGCAGAGGTTGAAGGGGTGGGGGGGTCAGCCTGTCATTGTGCAGACCATACGCTGCACACTACATCAAATTGGTCTGCATGGCTGTCTTCTTAGAAGGAAGCCTCTTCTAAAGATGATGCACAAGAAAGTTTGCTGAAGACGAGCAGACTAAGGACATGGATTACTGGAACCATGTCCTGTGGTCCGATAAGACCAAGATAAACTTTTTTTGGTTCAGATGGTGTCAAGCGTGTGTTGCGGCAACCAGGTGAAGAGTACAAAAACAAGTGTGTCTTGCCTAAAGTAAAGCATGGTGGTGGGAGTGTCATGGTCTGCTGCCGGCACTGGGGAGCTACAGTTCATTAAGGGAACCATGAATGCCAACATGTACTGTGACATACTAAAGCAGAGCATGATTCCCTCTCTTTGGAGACTGGGCTGCAGGGCAGTATTCCAGCATGATAACGACCCCAAACACACCTCTAAGACGACCACTGCCATGTTAAGAAGCTGAGGGTAAAGGTGATCGACTGGCCAAGCATGTCTCCAGACCTAAACCCTATTCAGCATCTGTGGGGCATCCTCAAATGGAAGGTGGGGTAGCGCAAGGTCTCTGACATCCACCAGCTCTGTGATGTCATCATAGAGGAGTGGAAGAGGACTCCAGTGGCAACCTGTGAATCTCTGGTGAACTCCATGCCCAAGAGGGTTAAGGCAGTGCTGGAAAATAATGGTGGCCACACAAAATATTGACACTTTGAGCACCATTTGGACATTTGCACTTAGGGGTGTACTCACTTTTGTTGCCAACAGTTTAGACATTAATGGCTGTGTGTTTAGTTATTTTGAAGGGACAGCAAATTTACACTGTTATACAGGCTGTACACTCACTATTTTACATTGTAGCAAAGTGTTATTTCTTCAATGTTGTCACATGAAAAGATATAACAAAATATTTACAAAAATGTGAGGGGTGTACTCACTTTTGTGAGATACTGTATATATATATATATATATATATATATATATATATATATATATATATATATATAGATAGATACAGATATATATATATATATATAATTATATATAGATAGATATAGATATATACAGATATATATAGGAATAGAACATATTGCCCTATGTGAATTATTTATAGTAAATACAAATGGCTAGATTACGAGTTTTGCGTTATAAGTGAAAAAGCTTCATAACAATGCTTTTTCACTACCGCTGCTAATATGAGTTTTGCAGGTATATCTGTCCTGCACACTTTTTTGGTCGTAACGCTACGTAACTACTGCAGCTTTCAAAAAGTCCTTTTTCAATGGGACTTCCATAGTACCGGTATTATGAGTTTGCCTGTCCAGCCAAAAAGTGAGCGGTACACCCTATACCGTCAAGATTCATACCGTAAACTGAAAGTCAGTAGTTATGAGTTTTACGCTACAAAGCCGTAACATAAAACTCATAACTAAAGTGCTAAAAAGTACACTAACACCTATAAACTACCTATTAACCCCTAAACTGAGGCTCTCCCGCATTGCAAACACTAAAATAAAATTATTAACCCCTAATCTGCTGCTCCCGACATCGCCGCCACTATAATAAATACATTAACCCCTAAACCGCCATACTCCCGCATCGCAAACACTAGTTAAATATTATTAACCCCTAATCTGCTGTCCCTAACATCGCCTCAACCTACATTACTGTTATTAACCCCTAATCTGCTGCCCCCCAAATTGCCAAATTAACTCCTAAACCTAACCCTAAATCTAACCCTAACACCCACTAACTTTAACATAATTAAAATAAATCTAAATAAAAATTACAATTAATACCTAAATAATTCCTATTTAAAACTAAATACTTACCTATAAAATAAACCCTAAGCTAGCTACAATATAACTAATAGTTACATTGTATCTATCTTAGGTTTTATTTTTATTTCACAGCTAAGTTTGTATTTATTTTAATTAGGTAGACTAGTTAGTAAATAGTTATTAACTATTTACTAACTATCTAGTTAAAATAAATACAAATGTACCTGTGGAATAAAATCCAACATGCCTTACACTAACACCTAACATTACACTACAATTAAATCAATTACATTAATTAAATACAATTAACTAAATTACAAAAAATAATAAACACTAAATTACACAAAATAAAAAAGAAATTATCAAATATTTAAACTAATTACACCTAATCTAATAGCCCTATCAAAATAAAAAAGCCACCCCCAAAAATAAAAAAAAACCCTAGCCTAAAATAAACTGCCAATACTCCTTAAAAGGGCCTTTTGCGGGGCATTGCCCCAAAGAAATCAGCTCTTGTACCTGTAAAAAAAATACAAACAACCCCCCCCCAAACAGTAAAACCCACCACCCACACAACCAACCCCCCCAAATAAAATCCTATCTAAAAAAACCTAAGCTCCCCATTGCCCTGAAAAGGGAATTTGGATGGGCATTGCCCTTAAACGGGCATTTAGCTCTTTTTCCGCCTAAACCCTAATCTAAAAATAAAACCCACCCAATAAACCCTTAAAAAAACCTAACACTAACCCCCGAAGATCCACTTACAGTTTTTGAAGATTGGCTGATATATATATATATATATACATCTCAATGTTTAAGCCTTTTGCCTGCCTTTTTTCTAACATCTGAGACCTTATATCTGCAAGACCTTATAACTTTTTTGTGCAATCTATTTTTTTAAATATTTTTTATTAGGAAGTTTTAGTATTAGTGTAACTGTACTTTTCAATGTATTGTTTATTTGTTTAGTGACACTTTTTAGTTTTGCAAAACAGTTAACTAAAGCTCTGAGGATGTGGTAATCATTCTAGCGTAAATTGATTGTGCTCATGTGTTTTCGGTTAACTTGTAATACCAGCGCTACACTTAACAAGTGCAAGCACCCACGATAAACCCCTATTTGCTAGCATGTAACTGTTAGCATGCCACTTGTAATCTGGCCCTTTAATATTTAAAATGAGAAAAAACTGGTGTAAAATATATATTTTTAAATAGTGGTATTCTGTAATTAAATATCTACTATGACACTTGCAGTCGCCTCCAAATATTAGCAAAACAATGAATGTCATGTGCTAACTATTAAAAATGTGCAGCTGTATTTCTTCATTTATTAAATTTGATAGCTAAAGGCACTTGATAAATACCCAAAATGTCCTTTTTGGACATCTTTTTAAGTATTTTAAGACCATTTGGAATCATTTTATGTGCAATACACTCTGTAATGACTGTGTTATTAATAGGAAACCTCTGTGACCAGGCTTTCAAAAAGGAATGTGTATTCATGATCTTAAAGTCCAAACACGTTCATGTTCTTGTGGCTAAATTATTGAACTCCCAGTCATGAAGAGGCGATCCCATTGGGAATAGGCTCAAGAACTGGAAAACGCACTGTCTTGAACGTGTTTTGATTTTGCGGGCACAAAGGCGTGATTCCATTTGCGAACATGGTCACAAATGGACATTTCTTTTTAAAAACAACATCACAAAGGCTCAATCTCTTTTGAACAACAATTTACAGCCATTTACCATATTGCAATGGAACTATTTTATTTCACAATTCCAGCACTATAAAAACACAATTTTAGAAGATGAGAGAAATCCTTCTAAGAGAAGCCCATAGTCCTTTTTATTGCGCTTATATATATATATATATATATATATATATATATATATATATATATATATATATATATATCACTCCAAATAAGAACATGGTTCTTTTTAAATCAATTGATAAAAATATTAAATAAAACAATTCTTTCAAAATATTGAAAGTGTTAATATAATAATTAAGCAAATATATCCAGTATGCCAATTGTGCCTATATACAAATGACATTCATATTGTTTAACAGGGATCAGGATGGTTTCAGATTGCAAAAGGTTAATCTCAGAATGAGTATTTTTCTTACACACTTTACTAAAGGGTTAATTCAAAATAACTTTATTGTAACCTTAAAATGTATGAAAGGGCCATTGTATATGTCAGTTTCGGATGAATGCCCAGTTTTTATCCCAATAAAAAGTACTTAACACATGACAATATGTTTTTGAGAAAACTTTCTGTTAAAAACATGTTTGGTCCATTTTGAGGTCACTCGAAAAACCAAGCTGATCCTTTAAGCTAAAAACAAAATATCATTATTGGGAGCAAATAGCTTATAGATTATGACTGACTCTGTGTGGTTTAGCTTAACCCTAATGAATCTGCCATCATTAGGGATGGGCGAATGAGCTAAAAGTATAATTTGTTTGGTATAATATTCAGTAGACATTCGCGTGGACGATCAAATGTTAATAAGAATGAAAATCCATTAAAATTTGTTAATCAAATGTTATTTCTAGTTTTTGAATGTTACTTTAGTTTTCGAATGTTCATTATTAGATTGAATATCCACATTCAAAATTTCGAATGTAACATTCGATTTAACAAATACCATTCAGAAGTTCAATAGTTTATGTGGTAGGGAATATAGTTAATTTATACATAATACATACAAATATATCAATTTGAATGTTTCTATTTCGAATATTGCATAATTTCAATATTACATTTCAAGAGAGTATTAGAAATAACATTAAAAATATATGGCTTTGAATTGTTCAAATTAAAATATTTCATAATTTGAAATGAATTATAAAAAAAATAATTGAATATTACATTTAAAGAAAGCATTAGAAATACTATTACATTAAACAAATGTTATAAAGTTGTAAACACATTCAAAATTCTAAACAAAAGAACAAAAAAAATTAATTTCATTTTTCGAATGTTGCAAAACATTCACCCATCCCTAGTTATCAAGTAAACCTTATTTAGCATTTCAAGTAATCCTATTATATAAAAGGCCAAGTGTGTGTTGTCCGAAGCTGTCATGCGCAGTAGAGACAGCACAAGGACAAACACACCTGGCCTTGGTGGTCGGGCATGAAGGGGCATGTCCGGGAGCGGTCGAGAGATATAGAGGGGAGAGAGAGATAGAGGGGAGAGAGAGAGAGGGGGGAGAGATAGAGAGAGAGGAGGGGAGAGAAAGGAGGGGGGGAGAGAGAGAGGAGAGGGGGAGAGAGAGAGGAGAGGGGGGAGAGAGAGAGGAGAGGGGGAGAGAGAGAGGAGAGGGGGGAGAGAGAGGGGGGAGAGAGAGAGAGGAGAGGGGGGGAGAGAGAGAGAGGAGAAGGGGGGAGAGAGGGGGAGAAAGAGGGGGGAGAGAGAGGAGATGGGGAGAGAGAGAGGAGAGGGGGAGAGAGAGAGAGTAGGGGAGAGAGAGAGGAGAGGGGGGAGAGAGAGGAGAGGGGGGAGAGAGAGAGGAGAGGGGGGAGAGAGAGAGGAGAGGGGGAGAGAGAGAGGAGAGGGGGGAGAGAGAGGGGGGAGAGAGAGAGGAGAGGGGGGAGAGAGAGAGAGGAGAGGGAGGGAGAGAGGGGGAGAAAGAGGGGGGGAGAGAGAGGAGATGGGGAGAGAGAGAGAGGAGAGGGGGAGAGAGAGAGAGTAGGGGAGAGAGAGAGGAGAGGGGGGATAGAGAGAGGAGAGGGGGGAGAGAGAGAGAGGAGAGGGGGGAGAGAGAGAGGAGAGGGGGAGAGAGAGAGGAGAGGGGGGGAGAGAGAGAGGAGAGGGGGGAGAGAGGAGAGGGGGGGAGAGAGGGGGAGAAAGAGGGGGGGGAGAGAGAGGAGATGGGGAGAGAGAGAGGAGAGGGAGAGAGAGAGAGAGGATAGGGGGAGAGAGAGGATAGGGGAGAGAGAGAGGATAGGGGAGAGAGAGAGGGTGGAGAGAGAGAGCTCAAAAGAGAGGGGAAGAGAGAGCGCAAAAGAGATGGGGGAGAGAGCTCAAAAGAGAGGGGTATAGAGAGCGCAAAAGAGATGGGGGAGAAAGAGAGAGCAAAAGAGAGGGGGTGGAGAGAGCGCAAAAGAGAGGGGGAGAGAGCGCAAAAGAGAGGGGAGAGAGAGAGAGCACAAAAGAGGGGGGGGGGAGAGAGAGAGAGCAAAAGAGGGGGAGAGAGAGAGCACAAAAGAGAGGGAGGAGAGAGAGAGAGAGAGAGAGAGGAGAGAGAGAGGGGGAGAGAGAGAGGAGGGGAGAGAGAGGAGAGGGGGGAGAGAGAGAGGAGAGGGGGGAGAGAGAGAGAGAGGAGAGGGGGGGAGAGAGAGAAGGAAGGGGGAGAGAGAGGAGGGGGGGAGAGAGAGAGGAGGGGGGAGAGAGAGGAGGGGGAGAGAGAGAGAGGAGGGGGAGAGAGAGAGGAGGGGGGGAGAGAGAGAGGAGGGGGGGGAGAGAGAGAGGAGGGGGGAGAGAGAGAGAGAGGAAGGGGGGAGATAGAGAGAGAGCAAGGGGGAAGAGCGAGAGAGGAGGGGGGAGAGAGAGAGGAGGGGGGAGAGAGAGAGGGGAGGGAGAGAGAGAGGGGGAGAGAGAGCTCAAAAGAGAGGGGAAGAGAGAGCACAAAAGAGATGGGGAGAGAGAGAGCTCAAAAGAGATGGGGGAGAGAGAGCGCAAAAGAGATGGGGGAGAGAGCAAAAGAGAGGGGGAGAGAGCACGAAGAGAGGGGGGAGAGAGCGCAAAAGAGAGGGGGAGAGAGAGCGCAAAGGAGAGGGGGGGGGAGAGAGAGAGCGCAAAAGAGAGGGGGAGAGAGAGAGAGCAAAAGAGGGGGAGAGAGAGAGCAGAAAAGAGAGGGGGGAGAGAGGGGGGAGAGAGGGGGAAGAGAGCGCAAAAGAGAGGGGGGAGAGAGAGCGCAAAAGAGAGGGGGAGAGAGAGAGCATAAAAGAGAGGGGGAGAGAGTGCAAAAGAGAGGGGGGAGAGAGAGAGCAAAAGTGGGGGAGAGAGCGCAAAAGAGAGGGGGTAGAGAGAGACGGGAGAGAGGAGAGGGAGAGAGAGGAGAGGGGGGACAGAAACAGTGGGGGAGAGAGAGAGCGCAAAAGAGAGGGGGAGAGAGAGTACATAAGAGATGTGGGAGAGAGAGAGCTCAAAAGAGAGGGGGGAGAGAGAGTGCAAAAGAGATGGGGGAGAGAGAGAGCTCAAAAGAGAGGGGGAGAGAGAGTGCAAAAGAGATGGGGGAGAGAGAGAGAAAGAGCAAGGGGTGGGACCGCTGTACTGCAAAAAAATGGCCCGTGTGAACGGGCTTTAGGACTAATTTATTATATTAAGTTAGATTCTGTAAAATTATCTGTCATGGAGCAAAATATCAGGTTTACCCTCACATGAGGACACCAAAGTCAGGGCCGGATTTGGCCGCCGGGATACTGGGCAGCTGCACAGAGTGACATGAGTAAGGAGATCAATGAGCACAGGCAGCACCAGCCAACACCGCAACACATGAGTCAGGGAGCGCAGTGGTCGACTTTGTGCACTGCAGGTGAGTGGCCCTCACAAAAATCAGTTATCTGAAGGAAAGTACTGTAGTATGCCCCATATTACTGCTCTTGCAATAACTATTAACCATCTACTTGTAATAGCAGAGCAAATATGCCCTTGTAATCTAAACCAAAATGTTTAATTATGCATAATTAGAAACCTTTGCAATGCTCTTTCATTAGCTATCTTGTGTGTTTCCCCTGTAATGTAATTATAGTTTTTGTATGTATAGCGTTCTGTGGAATATAGAACACTGGCACTCCTATATACTGCACATTGATTGATTGATATGTGCAGGAGGAATAAGATAAACAACATTCAAGAGGCTAGGGGTGTGTCCAAAGCCTGCAAAACAATGAACAAAATGGAATTCTAAATACTTTCAAAGCATTTGTTTTGTACACAGATATTTTGCAATGCAGCAAATATTTACTGATGTATAAATAAAAAAAAAATGACTGTAATACTCCATTAAGTTAAAAGCTTGCAGTAAAGAAGATGATGCCATTTTTTTTCTGGAAAAGTAAAAAATAAAACCTACCAGCCACTGTTTGTTAGTCTACTGTATAAACTTGCATGTATGCCCTAAGGGAATAATTGTGAGGATTTCCCATTATGTTGCTAAGAAGAGAATTCAGCTTTAAACAATATATTTAACTGAGATGAATTTAATCCAAAAGAGTCAACGGGATACATGGAATGCCAGCTTCTATCATGTTTCTCTGGGCTGTCCTCATACTTGCTGACACTGAAAAGAAACTGTCTTGACAGCTTGACTAGAAATATTAATCAACATGCAATGAATTTAGCAACAACAACACTAAGCATAAGGCAATGAAAAAAAAATCTGATGACTTTTCTATGTTCAGGCAAGTCCAATCTCATTGTACACATTGAAGTGACAGCACAGCACACCTCCCATCCAACCAAAATGTATTTAAAATTCCTACTGAAAAATACAGCTTTGTGATGGAATCCATTTAGAAGCAAATAGTTCTAGTATGTAAAAAAAATAAAGGGCTATAGAACTCACCAATATTCTCTTATGTATTTAAAGAAAACAACTTTTAAACACTACAATCATTATATAAATATAGTAATTGAAAAAATACATATTGTAAATTGATCTGTCATAATTGAACACTTTTGTGAATCTAATTCTAATTTTAAGCAAATAAGTGAAATGTGTGATGTGAGAACAAAATATTGTTGGCAGTAAAAGCTCTTTCTACACAATCTGCACAGTTATGTGATAGGTAGAGATTGTGGGAAGTCATTTATAGCCATCAAGAATGCCAATATTATATAGATGTTTTTTTATGGATTCAATGAGAGCTACACAGACAGGTAGATTAGAAAGACAGACAGACAGACAGACAGACAGACAGACAGACAGATAGATAGATAGATAGATAGATAGATAGACAGATAGATAGATAGATAGATAAATAGATAGACAGACAGATACTGTATATAGATAGACAGACAGACAGATAGATAGATAGATAGATAGATAGATAGATAGATAGATAGACTTACAGACAGACAGACAGATAGATAGATAGATAGATAGATAGATAGATAGATAGATAGATAGATAGACAGACAGATAGAGGTTTGTATTTAAGTAACATATATATTACAACTATTGTGCAGTTCTTAGAAACCACTAATGCGCCGAGTGCTTTCTTTCAGCTTCTCTAATTGTATTACATATCGAACACACCACAAATGTACACAGTAACTGAGATGAAAATGCATTGCAAGCCATTTAGTCAGGGAACAGGTTAACATTAATCAAGCTGCCCCTTTGTCAGATTGCTAGGAATCGGTCCAAGGTAAATGGCATATTACTCAACACTCACCCTTAGGATAAATCAAGTACAAATGAAGTTAAGTGACAATCAAGTAAATTAGCTTTTGCGATGCAAGCTTTGTCACTATGTCTAAGGTTTGCAAAGAAGATTATTCCTCTTGTCACTTGTCACTCACTGAGTCAAAATGCTCTTTTTCTATTGCTTGAATCTAATATTAGATGTCTTCAGTGCCAGTCAATTTGTCAGGTGCTCAATAATCTTTTATTATATTATAAAGGCAGCACTTTGTGGATTTGCTCTTCTGAAACGCATGTGAAAAAAGTGAAAATATAAAACTTTTAATATTAAAACTAGATATTGCATGCATTTATATAAAAATACCTTCTAATTTCAATACATAATGATACAATACGCAATGCCGCCCCCTGCAGATTTGCAGCCAATTGGCCGCTAGCAGGGGGTGTCAATCAACCCAATTGTATAGGATCGGGTGAATTGATGTCCGCAGCCTCAGTGGCAGCGAACCAGTTAAGAAGCAGCAGTCTTAAGACCACTGCTTCTTAACTGCTGTTTCCGGCAAGCCTGAAGGCTCACACAGAAACAGGGGCATCAGGGTCCATTCGGCCCTTGATAAATCGGCCCCCATGTATTTTCTGCTCTTTCTGTCTATCCTTCCCCTAAAACTCATTGCATGCCCTTATAAAGATAACCCCCAAACTATCTATATCGCATCCTCCCTTCTGTCATCCCTTATGCTGTTCTCTCATGAACTACTATGTCTCTTTAGACACACTTTCCCATCTACCTCTCCTGTCTCCAATCATACCCACTCTTACAAGTCTCACTCTCACCTTCTCTTACTCACACTCCTACTACTGCTTGATGCTGGTGACATCGCTCCTAACCCAGGCCTCGTAGCAATCACACAACTCTAGGTCTTTTCTTGTGCTCCCTGGAAAGCTCGCTCTGGGGGATATTTATCAAAGGTATGTTGGATCTGATTCGACAGTGCGGATCAGGTCCGACATACCTCGCTGAATGCGGAGACCAATTGGCCACCAACAGGGGGGTGTCAATCGACCCGATCGTACTCGATCGGGTTGAATTCCGACAATCTCTGTCCGCCTGCTCAGAGCAGGCGGACAGGTTATGGAGCAACAGTCTTTAGACCGCTGCTGTATAACTGCTGTTTCTGGCGAGTCTGAAGACTCGCCAGAAACATGGGCCCTCAAGCTCCATCCGGAGCTTGATAAATGGGCCTCTCTGTCTGCAACAAACTTACAACCATTCATGACAACTTAGGGGGTGATAGGTTAAGGGCAGTGGAGGACCTAATGAACAGAGGGCCCTGGTGCAAGATTTTTTTTGGGAGGCAATTTAAGTTTTCTTTATGGCACACTTGTGTTCTTAATGCTGGGTAGGAAAACAAAACCTAAAAGCTGATGGCAGTGCTCCAGCATATAATCATCTATAATAGATTTAGCAAGCAATATTTAAAAACAATACAGTAAACAATGAACAACACCTCTTAAAATTACAGGACACCATGATCAGATCAACTTATTTTAATTCTCATTTCCGCGGTGGCAACATTGATCTCCTGAAGTCATTCAACACTAATATCCTCCCCTAATCCGGTTCTCATACAAAGATTTCCTAAAACAAAATACTGGAAGATAAAACTTTCACTTAAAAAAATTCAGATTTCTCAAGATCAGACTTCTCAATAAAACAGACAGATATGTCTGATATTGCCCAATTCCCTAAGCCAAAGCTCCTCAGCAACTCAATCACAAACAAAATCCCAGAGCCAAAGCTCCTCAGCCATCCTCAACAAACACAGCCTCCCCAACATAGTCTTTTCATCAGAAGAGAAGCCACATTATCGTAATTTTGTTTAGGTACTCGCCGTCCTGACAAGGTGATCACACTGTGCACTGCCGCTGCTCAGACACAGTCTGACACTTCTCTTCTTGCAGAGAGTCCCTATGGCCTTGAGGATTGAGAGCTGACTGTCTGCTGAGCCTACATTGCCCACCACATGCCTACATGCTACCTGGTTAATAAACAAGAAGGGTGTCTTCTGCAGATGATGGTGATCCTACACCAACTCCACACATGCCGTCGCTCTCCTGCATGCACCGACATGGAGCGTAAATTACAGAATTTGCGTAAACAAATTTTATGTAATTTAAGTGCGCGACTTGTAATATGGATTTTGTGATCCCGTTTACGCTCCTTACGCTAATGTAATCTGGCCCTTAATGTTTTGATTATGTATAGTAAATCAGTCAAGCGTGTTTCCATGTAGTAACTATTTAGCATTCATTGGTTGCTAAGACACCTTAAGGAAAGGCGGTCAGGAGGGAGTGGCCAACACAATATTGCAACATTATGGCAGCTTGAGTGGTGACTGAACGCTATGTGAATAATGTTTATGTGTGTCTTTGCAGAACATAAGGTAAATTGAACATGGATCATCAGAGGAAATATAACTTAATCGGGTCAGTGTGTTCCAATATTAGCACATTAATATTAACAATGGAAGTATGTTAATAAGCAAAATTAGTACTTTAAAAAATGTGGATGGATATCATTTTTTGTTGTCAAGACAACCTGTGTGACTTTTTTATAGGGATTGGTGGAGTTTATAAACCTTACATTTGAAATGTTTGCATTACACTTTTGTCTCATGAAGTTTATACAACCCTGCAATGTCACAATCACAATAAAGTGAATATGCTGTACAAATGCAAATACAGCAAGCCTCAATACCGAGGATTATCTGTACTAGCAGGCAACCATAAAGTGAAAGTACGCACAACCACATACATAACCTGCTGCAGGAACAACCTTTCAAATGGGCTAAAGTCCCTCTCAAACTGACCCCTTCTCTCTCTCTCACACACACACACACACACCACAAGGCTGATGCATCTTGTTTACATACATTTTCTATAATCAGTACTCCAGTATAGCAATACTTATGAAGTATCAACAGGCAAAAAATGACATTTCAAATGACAAGATAAAGGTAAATTAACTATGTGTAAGCTATTTAATACAAATTCAAATAACATAGCTCATTGGGAGAACATTAAAAAGAAAAAGAAATTTACATTATGTCCTTTTAATTATGGGGACATTTGGGCCTGCAACATTCTATAATGTGATGTGATTGGCTAGAACACAAGCACATTCAACTCTTGTATCTGTTTCTACATGGCTATAGGAGACCACTGAAATTCGCAGCTGCTCTTGATTGGCAAAGTTTTGTAAATTACAAAACAACAGTTAAATAAATTTTAAAACATTTCTTCTGATATGGAATGGTTCATTACTAACATATTCTACTAGTTTAAATTCCCTTTAAAGGACCATTAATCTTGACATTTTAACAACATATAAAATGTTTCATTATTGCAAGTGAAACATTATTGTAATATACATTAATTATTTATTTTGCAGCCTTTTGTTGTAAAATACATCTAAAAAACTTTCTCCCAGGGATGCTTGGGTTAATGCTTTAAGGGAATTTATGTGAGCTTTTGTTTTACTTTCCCCTCCCTTCCTAAGCTTCTATGGTGTCACATTCTTTTAAATGCTGGATTATCAGTTTTGCATCAACAATCATGATAGGCAAATCGTTCTTTGCAATAGTAACCAAGTTGAATCAGTGCTAAACCACCTTAAGGGAATACAAGAGTGCAGGATATTCCAGTCTGCACATGTGCAAACAGACGGCTAGATTATGAGTTGTGCGTTAGGGTAAAAAAGCAGCGTTAACAGGTCCTAACGCTGCTTTTTTACGCCTGCTGGTATTATGAGTCTTGAAGGTTTAGGGTCACCGCACACTTCTTTGGCCTTACCGCAAAACGACTTACGTAAACTTCATAAAGTCTTTTTTCTATGGGACTTCCACAGCGCCGGTATTACGAGTCTGTCCTAGGTGGCTGGATAGTGAGCGGTACACCCTACCCTGTCAAGAGTCCTAACGCATTTTAAAGTCAGTAGTTATGAGTTTTATGGTACAACGCCGTAGCATAAAACTCATAACTAAAGTGCTAAAAAGTACACTAACACCCATAAACAACCTATTAACCCCTAAACCGAGGCCCTCCCGCATCGCAAACACTATAATAAAAATGTTAACACCTAATCTGCTGCTCCGGACACTGCCACCACCTACATTATATTTATGAACCCCTAATCTGCTGCCCCCAACATCGCCGACACCTACATTATATTTATTAACCCCTAATCTGCCAACCCCAATGTCTCCGCAACCTACCTACATTTATTAACCCCTAATCTGCCGCCCCCAACGTCGCCGCCACTATATTAAAGTTATTAACCACTAAACATAAGTCTAACACTAGCCCTAACACAACCTAACTTAAATATAATTACAATAAATCTAAATAAATATTACTATCATTAACTAAATAATTCCTATTTAAAACTAAATACTTACCTATAAAATAAACCCTAAGCTAGCTACAATATAACTAATAGTTACATTGTAGCTAGCTTAGGGTTTATTTTTATTTTATAGGCAAGTTTGTATTTATTTTAACTAGGTAGAGTAGTTATTAAATAGTTATTAAAAGGCCCTTTTAAGGGCTATTGGTAGTTTAGGCTAGGGTTTTTTTTTTATTTTGGGGGGGCTTTTTTATTTTAATAGGGCTATTAGATTAGGTGTAATTAGTTTAAATATCTGTAATTTGTTTATTATTTTCTGTAATTTAGTGGGGGGTTTGTACTTTAGCTAATTTAATTTAATTTAGGTAATTGTATTTAATTTAGTTAATTTATTTAATTGTAGTGTTACAGAAAATAATAAACAAATTACAGATATTTAAACTAATTACACCTAATCAAATAGTCCTATTAAAATAAAAAAGCCTAGCCTAAACTAAACTACCAATAGCCCTTAAAAGGGCCTTTTGCGGGGCATTGCCCCAAAGTAATCAGCTCTTTTACCTGTAAAAAAAATTACAAACAACCCCCCCAACAGTAAAACCCACCACCCACACAACCAACCCCCCAAATAAAATACTATCTAAAAAAAAACTAAGCTCCCCATTGCCCTTAAAAGGGCATTTGGATGGACATTGCCCTTAAAAGGGCAGTTAGCTCTTTTGCAGGCCCAAAGTCCCTAACCTAAAAATAAAACCCACCCAATACACTCTTAAAAAAACCTAACACTAACCCCCTGAAGATCGACTTACCGGGAGACGTCTTCATCCAAGCCGGTCCGAAGTCCTCAACGAAGCCGGGAGAAGTCTTCATCCAAGCCGGGCAAAGTGGTCCTCCAGATGAGCAGAAGTCTTCATCCAGACGGCATCTTCTATCTTCATTCATCTGGCGCGGAGCGGGTCCATCTTCAAGACATCCGATCAGCCAATAAGATTGAAGTTCAATCCTATTGGCTGATTGCATCAGCCAATAGGATATTTTCTACCTTAATTCCGATTGGCTGATAGAATTCTATCAGCCAATCGAAATCTAAGGGACGCCATCTTGGATGACATCACTTAAAGGTACCTTCATTCAGCTTTAGTCGTCGGATGAAGAGGATGCTCCACGTCAGATGTCTTGAAGATGGACCCGCTCCACGCCGGATGGATGAAGATAGAAGATGCCGTCTGGATGAAGACTTCTGCCCGTCTGGAGGACCACTTTGCCCGGCTTGGATGAAGACTTCTCCCGGCTTCGTTGAGGACTTCGGACCGGCTTGGATGAAGACGTCTCCCGGTAATTCGATCTTCAGGGGGTTAGTGTTAGGTTTTTTTAAGAGTGTATTGGGTGGGTTTTATTTTTAGGTTAGGGACTTTGGGCCTGCAAAAGAGCTAACTGCCCTTTTAAGGGCAATGTCCATCCAAATGCCCTTTTCAGGGCAATGGGGAGCTTAGTTTTTTTTTAAAAGTATTTTATTTGGGGGGTTGGTTGTGTGGGTGGTGGGTTTTACTGTTGGGGGGGTTGTTTGTAATTTTTTTTTACAGGTAAAAGAGCTGATTACTTTGGGGCAATGCCCCGCAAAAGGCCCTTTTAAGGGCTATTGGTAGTTTAGTTTAGGCTAGGCTTTTTTATTTTAATAGGACTATTTGATTAGGTGTAATTAGTTTAAATATCTGTAATTTGTTTATTATTTTCTGTAATTTAGTGGAGGTTTTTTTTGTACTTTAGCTAATTTAATTTAATTTAGGAAATTGTATTTAATTTAGTTAATTTATTTAATTATAGTGTAGTGTTAGGTGTAATTGTAACTTAGGTTAGGTTTTATTTTACAGGTACTTTTGTATTTATTTTAGCTAACTAGTTATTAAATAGTTAATAACTATTTAATAACTACTCTACCTAGTTAAAATAAATACAAACTTGCCTATAAAATAAAAATAAACCCTAAGCTAGCTACAATGTAACTATTAGTTATATTGTAGCTAGCTTAGGGTTTATTTTATAGGTAAGTATTTAGTTTTAAATAGGAATTATTTAGTTAATGATAGTAATATTTATTTAGATTTATTGTAATTATATTTAAGTTAGGTTGTGTTAGGGCTAGTGTTAGACTTATGTTTAGTGGTTAATAACTTTAATATAGTGGCGGCGACGTTGGGGGCGGCAGATTAGGGGTTAATAAATGTAGGTAGGTTGCGGAGACATTGGGGTTGGCAGATTAGGGGTTAATAAATATAATGTAGGTGTCGGCGATGTTGGGGGCAGCAGATTAGGGTTTCATAAATATAATGTAGGTGGTGGCAGTGTCCGGAGCAGCAGATTAGGTGTTAACATTTTTATTATAGTGTTTGCGATGCGGGAGGGCCTCGGTTTAGGGGTTAATAGGTTGTTTATGGGTGTTAGTGTACTTTTTAGCACTTTAGTTATGAGTTTTATGCTACGGCGTTGTACCATAAAACTCATAACTACTGACTTTAAAATGCGTTAGGACTCTTGACAGGGTAGGGTGTACCGCTCACTTTTCGGCCTCCTAGGACAGACTCGTAATACCGGCGCTGTGGAAGTCCCATAGAAAAAAGACTTTATGAAGTTTACGTAAGTCGTTTTGCGGTAAGGCCAAAGAAGTGTGCGGTGACCCTAAACCTTCAAGACTCATAATACCAGCAGGCGTAAAAAAGCAGCGTTAGGACCTGTTAACGCTGCTTTTTTACCCTAACGCACAACTCATAATCTAGCCGTCTGTTTGCACATGTGCAGACTGGAATATCCTGCACTCTTGTATTCCCTTAAGGTGGTTTAGCACTGATTCAACTTGGTTACTATTGCAAAGAACGATTTGCCTATCATGATTGTTGATGCAAAACTGATAATCCAGCATTTAAAAGAATGTGACACCATAGAAGCTTAGGAAGGGAGGGGAAAGTAAAACAAAAGCTCACATAAATTCCCTTAAAGCATTAACCCAAGCATCCCTGGGAGAAAGTTTTTTAGATGTATTTTACAACAAAAGGCTGCAAAATAAATAATTAATGTATATTACAATAATGTTTCACTTGCAATAATGAAACATTTTATATGTTGTTAAAATGTCAAGATTAATGGTCCTTTAAAGGGAATTTAAACTAGTAGAATATGTTAGTAATGAACCATTCCATATCAGAAGAAATGTTTTAAAATTTATTTAACTGTTGTTTTGTAATTTACAAAACTTTGCTAATCAAGAGCAGCTGCGAATTTCAGTGGTCTCCTATAGCCATGTAGAAACAGATACAAGAGTTGAATGTGCTTGTGTTCTAGCCAATCACATCACATTATAGAATGTTGCAGGCCCAAATGTCCCCATAATTAAAAGGACATAATGTAAATTTCTTTTTCTTTTTAATGTTCTCCCAATGACCTATGTTATTTGAATTTGTATTAAATAGCTTACACATAGTTGTGGGTGGTGGGTTTTACTGTTGGGGGGGTTGTTTGTAATTTTTTTTTACAGGTAAAAGAGCTGATTACTTTGGGGCAATGCCCCGCAAAAGGCCCTTTTAAGGGCTATTGGTAGTTTAGGCTAGGGTTTTTTTTTTTATTTTGGGGGGGCTTTTTTATTTTAATAGGGCTATTAGATTAGGTGTAATTAGTTTAAATATCTGTAATTTGTTTATTATTTTCTGTAATTTAGTGGGGGGTTTGTACTTTAGCTAATTTAATTTAATTTAGGTAATTGTATTTAATTTAGTTAATTTATTTAATTGTAGTGTTAGGTGTTAGTGTAACTTAGGTTAGGTTTTATTTTACAGGTACTTTTGTATTTATTTTAGCTAGGTAGTTATTAAATAGTTAATAACTATTTAATAACTTTTCTACCTAGTTAAAATAAATACAAATTTGCCTGTAAAATAAAAATAAACCCTGAGCTAGCTTCAATGTAACTATTAGCTCTATTGTAGCTAGCTGAGGGATTATTTTATAGGTAAGTATTTAGTTTTAAATAGGAATTATTTAGTTAATGATAGTAATATTTATTTAGATTTATTGTAATTATATTTAAGTTAGGAGTTGTTAGGGTTAGGGTTAGACTTAGGTTTAGGGGTTAATAACTTTAATATAGTGGCAATGAAGTTTGGGGGCGGCAGATTAGGAGTTAATAAATGTAGGTAGGTTGCGGCGACATTGGGGGCAGCAGATTAGGGGTTAATAAATAGTATGTAGGTGTCGATGATGTTGGGGGCAGCAGATTAGTGGTTAATACATATAATGTAGGTGGTGGCTGTGTCTGGAGCGGAAGATTTGGGGTTAATAATTATAATGTAGGTGTTGGCAATGTCGGGGGCTTCAGATTAGCGTTAATAAGTTCAAGACTAGGGGTGTTTAGACTCGGGGTTCATGTTAGGGTGTTAAGTGTAGACATAACTTTTGTTTCCCCATATGAATCGATGGGGCTGCATTAAGGAGTTTTACGCTGCTTTTTTGCAGGTGTTAGACTTTTTCTCAGCCGGTTCTCCCCGTTGACTCCTATGGGGAAATCGCGCACGAGCACGCTCACTACTTGTCTTTTAACGATGGGTTTCTGAAAACTCGTAATACCAGCGCTGCAGGTAAGTGAGCGCTGAGACAAACTGCTCGTTAGCACCGCACAGCCTCTAACGCAAAACTCATAATCTGGGCCAGAGTTTGTGCTATATCTGAATATTAGTTTGTGATTGGTTAACAGGGGTTCTTTTGTTCTGGGGGACAGGGAAATCAGTGAAAAGTATAAACATAAATCAATATACTAATATGACTAAATAAAGCTGTGGTTGTCATTAAAAAACTATTCTTACATATGAAGGTTTACTGTGTAATCATGTAGTTTACAATTTGTGTTTAGTGTCCCTTTAAATAAAAATTAAACATTTGCATTAGTAGGTGTATGTGGCCCCTTGTTATATTAATAACTCTGCTACCCACACTGTTTGAATCTCCTGTTTTTTCAGATTATTACTGATAACAGCTCAATCTTTTCCTTGGCATTATATCAAAGTACCCTAATTATAAAGAATGCGGATTTATCTGAGCTTTTAAAACTATTTGTGCACTTTGTATAAAATGATTATAAATTATTTATACCGACCTATTCAGCTCTACATAAATCCTCATTTCTCTTTTGCATTGCAGCCAAAATCGTTGCTTATCGGCACACTCTCATTCCTTCTTTATGAGTCCCATCGATCATATTTAAGTTAGACTTTTTTTAAAACGCGCTTCATCAAGCTTCAATCCACAATTGCATATTCTTTCACATTACAAGTACCTAAAATGTGAAACCTCAAATAGAGTACTCAATTTTGTATATAAACAATTATTTAATTTAAAGTGTTTGATAATCAGATACTGTTACAGATATTGTTGGTAACAAATATCTGAATTAATCATTTTGTGGATATATTTATGTTTTATTTTTGCATTTATTTTAGTTCATGATCACATAAGGTTTTTTCAATGTAGTTATTTCTTTTTAAAACAAATATAAAGAAATTAATCAGAAAATGCAAAAAAAAAAAAAGAGACTTTTTTCCTATAGAAAATAGCAGCGATCTGATATTGATGGAAATACAAATTAAAGGGACAGGAAACCTCAACATTTTATTTTATGATTTGGATAGAACATATAATTTTAAACAACTTTCCAACTTACTTATCACATTTGCTTCATTATCTTGCTATCCTTTGCGGAAAGAACAGCTTTGCACTACTGGCAGCCAGCTGAGCACATCCAGTTAGCCAATCACAAATGTGAGCAGACACCAATCAACAACCGCTCCCACTAGTGTAGGATATATGCATATTTTTTTTCAACAAGGGATACCAAAAGAACAAAGCACATTTGAAAATAGAAGTAAATTTAAAAGTTTCTTAAAATTACACGCACTATCTGAATCATGCAAGTTTAATATTGACTTTCCTATCCCTTAAAATGACAATGATTTCAATCAAGTTTAATTGTTTTATTAGTTTCTATTCAGTCAGATAATTTTATAGTATTCTTAGACAACCTCAGCAATTTGGAAACAGATCATAGCTGCTGTAGAGGTACTTGGGCAAATTCTAAGTAGGTATCAGGGCCGGATTGGCCTAACAGGATACCAGGAGATTTCCCGGTGGGCTGCAGCAGCTGGGGCTGGAAAGCTACAATTTAAAGGACTGATTTATGGATGCAACTGGGTTGTAGGGTTGCTATATAACATCAATCTGACATTTTTATTTAAAACAATTTATTTTAAGTAATATAATTTAATTCTGAAAAAAATATTGTGGAAGGAGTGTCCCAGTATTCCCCTTTAAGAAAAATAGTGCATGTGCATTCTACTGACTCAATGGAAAATAGGGCTGGTCTTAATATTTTTCTAGGGCTGCTTTTTATTCCCAGTCTGGCCCTCGTAGGTATGGAGAGCATCAGGTCTTTTTTTTAATAGAAGTTAGACCAAAAATTATAGAAAAATATAGGAAGAAGAGACATCAGGCAGATCTACTATGGAAGCAGATAGTTTAAAATTAAAAGGGATATGAAACCCAAAAAATTTCTTTCATGATTCAGATAGAGCAGGAAATTTTAAGAAACTTTCTAATTTACCCCTATTAACAATTTTTCTCCATTCTCTTGGTATGCTTTGTAGAATGAGCAGCAATGCACTTCTGGTTGCTGACTGAACACATGCATGAGCCAATGACAACCGGTATATATATGCATCCACCAATCAGCAGCTAGAACAGGTTCTTTGCTGCTCCTGAGCTTATCTAGATAAACCTTTCAGCAAAGGATAACAAGAGAAGGAAGCAAATTAAATAATAGAAGCAAATTGGAAAGTTGTTTAATTATTGTATTCTCTATCAGAATCATGAAACAAAAATGTTAGGTTTCATGTCCCTTTAAGTACCTGCTGTATGACAATGCAAGAGCTCCGCTGTCTCTCTGTCAGGGTACCAGGTACCAGACAGTGATGTAAAATGATTGGAGAAAAGATGGAACCAAGGGATCAATTTATCAGTTGTGATGATTGCCCCTGCTATCGGCCGATTGTGCAGTGGGCGGCATTGCACAAGGATTTCACAAGATGTCACTACATTTCACTACAGCAGATCATGTCCACCCAACTTCGCTAAATGCCTACAGCATACACTGATGGTATTTAACATAGTACAAGCATTTCTTGTTAAATGCTTGTGCAATGCCGCCCCCTGCACAAACGCGGCAAGTCGGCCGCTAGCAGAGGGTGTCAATCATCCCAATCGCTGCTTCTCAACTTACGTTTCCGGCGAGCCAGAAACTTTGGGAGTATAAAGCAGCATCCACTGCTTATTAAATCTACCCCCAAGTGTAAACAGCAATATCTATGTTTTTTAGGCAATATTTACATCATAATACAGCTTATACATGTAACCTAGAGGCACTTTCCTGTAATTAGTAATACTTTTGTATACATAGTACAATAAGAAAGATAGTACAGTGCTGTAATCAGAAAGGTAACATTTGTTGTTTTAAATAAATATAGACTATAATTTGCATTTTATAACACAAAAATCAAACCAAAGACACAGACAGAGAAGATTGTGATATACAGGCTGTGAAAAATAAAAATAATTCATTTTTAATTAATTTTATTTTGGATTTCACAATAAGTTTAGATTTTGGAATTTGGGGATTTGTACCTGTACCAGAAAAATCATAAGAAAAACTATTGAGCCCTATGTTGAAAAACAGAATGAGCTACTATCACTATTCTCTTGAGCTGTTGTATCTGCATCCCAACTCTTCCACTTTCCTCCCTGCACATAGTGCAATGGTTTGTTCTGCTGTAGTAGCCTCATTACTACATCTGCCCACACACAGTCAGTGCCAGGTGCACTAATCATCAATCCCATACATAATATCCTATAAACAAATATTACCCGGAAAATTAAAAAAAAAACTTGAAAGATTTGGAGAAATTCAGCTCTAAATAAGAAAGTGGGAAACACTGTTTGCTCTTGGCATGTGCCTTTTCTTTCCAGGCTGCAACACAGGTGTTCTGAGCTTGTCAAATAGCTGTGGTCAGGATATATTTTCAGGGTAAGTGAAATTACTGTTTTCCTGCTGAGAAAAGTACCAAAAATATAATTAACATTCTTTCTTCTCCAGTGCTGCGGACAATGGGGAGGTCTGTGACTTTTCTAGGAAGGATGCAGCAGGAGTCTGGTAATTTGGGGTGTTATTGAAGGGGGGGTAACGTCTTACATTGCTTATTTATTCTGGGCCTATTTATATTATTTGATTAAGCTGTTCAGTTACAAAAAAAAAAAGTAGGTCATAAATTGAATGCTGCTTATAAATAAAAAATGCATTTCTTTATTATTAAATAGGACATTAAAGTCACTTTTTTTTTCCTTTGGTGGTTCTATAAAGAGGTATTTTATAATGTTTAACAGTGGTTGTTTTATAGGGGGGGGGGAAACTTTTAGATTTTTTACTTGTGGAGCATTTTACAGCCCATCAGCACAGCTATGATAGTTTTTCCTTTGTAACAATAAGCTTTTATTCCATGGAACAGTTGTGCAGTAATAATAACTTTTTTGTTAGTTTCAAAAGCAATTTACCAGTGCTTATATATCTTTTTTTCATATTCATTTTTAAGAGTGCTATTTCACATGTATTAAATGAAATCTTAATGCTTTTTTGCATTAGAATCGCTCAAGCGCAATCAATAGCATTTCTATTTTATCGCTCATTATAATATGATCAATAAAATAGAAATGCTATTAATTGCGCTTGATCCAAAGTTATTTTATCATTTAAAAGATAGGGCCCCATAGAATTAGCTGCAGAAGTAGCTTCAGCGCCTTAGCCAATCAAGTCTGTAACACTAGTTAAAGGGACACTGAACTCAATTTTTTTTCTTTTGTGATTCAGATAGAGCATGCAATTTTAAGCAACTTTCTAATTTACTCCTATTATCACATTTTCTTCATTCTCTTGGTATCTTTATTTGAAAGGCAAGAATGTAAGTTTAGATGCCGGCGCATTTTTGGTGAATAACCTGGGTTGTTCTTGCTGATTAAATAATCTGAATCATGAAAGAAAAAAATTGCGTTCAGTGTCCCTTTAAAGGGACACTGAGCCCAAATTTTTTCTTTCATGATTCAGATAGAGCATGACATTTTAAGCAACTTTCTAATTTACTCCTATTATTACTTTTTCTTCGTTCTCTTGCTATCTTTATTTTAAAAGCATGTAAATCAAGGGGTCGATTTATCAAAGCCATTCTCCTTTAATTCCGTCCAGTATAGTGCATACGACCTGATCGTCATATTCATCACAGCACTCTGCGCCTATAATTGCGCAAATCTGAAAGAAAATTCTTCGCACTTCGCTTGCATTCGCCTAGGCGCACGGGCGCGCTCCCGACAGCGCTAATACACATTGGATACAGACGTAATTTTAGATGCAGACATAGAAATACGACTTGTTTGGAATTCATCATTGCTTTGCGCCAATAGGGAACTGAAATTTCGGCTTCAATTGCGTGTTGTATATTTCGCCATACAGACTGAGGCAAACACCATTATAATACATGCTTTTACATCTTGTGATGCAGTACTTTCTTCTTTTAACTAATTTTTCAAAGGCTCAGCGACAGAAAGATACTGTTATTGCAAGAAATTTGTGCTTCCACGGGCGCATATGGGTACCAACAGTTTTATATATATATACTGATATATTTATTTTTGTGATCTTCAATTATCAACATATGGCAAAAACAGCACAGAAACATTATATAAGCTAAATAGTTACCTAAAAAATGCTTTTTTAATAATCAAAACATTGCGGTGAGAATATTTATAGGGATGTACTGTGATAAATAGGGAGTAAATAGGGAATAAATCCTTTTGCCGACAGGCGACATTTATCATTATTATGCCCCAGCTCGCCTGCGCAAAGTTACGTCTATTTTTGTGATAAATTCAGGCGCACAAGTGTGCTTCTCCGGAGGCGAGCTGGGACGCAGTTACAGGCGAAGCACATACAGAGTTCGCCTAGCCTTTGATAAATCTAGCCCTTAGCAGCCAGCCCATTTTAGGTTCAGCACCACGGATAGCGCTTACTTATTGAAGGCTTACATTTACCCACCAATAAGCAAACATAACCCAGGTTCTCAACTAAAAATGGGCCGGCTCCTATGCATCACATTCCTGCTTTTTAAATAAAGATAGCAAGATAACAAAGAAAATTTTATATTATTAGTAAATTAGAAAGCTGCTTAAAATTGTATGCTCTATCTGAATCGTGAAAGAAAAAAATTGGGTTCAGTGTCTCTTTAAGACAACAGCCACTTAAAGTGTCACAGAGTTCAATCATCCCGATCTAATTAAGTCAGGATAATTGACAGCCCTTGCTCTCATGCAATTGTAGGTGCATCATAGCACAAGTATCGACTTTTGCAATAATAAATGCAAGCAGCAGGTGCTGCCCACTCTCCTTGAAAACAATTGGTGGAGGTTTCTGATATATTAGGTTATTTCTGTTATACAATATTAATAATAATGATTCATTAAGATCCCTTGAATGCAAGATTTAAAAAATAAATGTTCTATTCCAAACTTCAGAACATTATTGCCTGTTCTAATATTTTCTTGCTGTTATAATAAATTTGGATCAGATTGTCTTCGCAAATTTGTTCTTTCTTTTGACTGATATATTTGAAGAATGTAGTAGGAGAGGACATACAGTTATAAGGTGGGGGTTTTAACAGTCCGATTTTTTTTTTATATACATATCTTTGTATGGGTGGAATTCTGCTATGAATGAATTATTTTCAAAAGTGCATTTTTGTTGCAAGCTGTTTACAGTAGCTTATTTCTCTCAGCAGGCAGCATATTATGGGAAAACAAAATGCATGTTTTTATTGGAGAGTCCCTAACAATGAATCTTCTTCCATATGTTCAAAGTCAAAATTTATTAAAAAAATGTTTTATGCTAGCAGAAATGTCACACAGTATTTCTGCTATATATATATTGCGGGTAAAGTAAGAAATTGGGTAATCCTTGCATTACCCGGGTAAACTTGACAATACCTAAGCGACTGTGGGTAAAGCCCAAACTAACATGATAAATCTTCTCAGAGTGCATCAAGTCACTGCATCAAACATATATATGTTGCACTTTAATTCACACATCTTCACACCATTAACGTGCACCGCAAAGGGGCAAATTATTATTATTACTGAGTGGAGTGCAAATATTTTGCTCACAAAAGCTCAATATTGCGCTCCAATCGTTATCTAACCCTATGTTGGGGGTAAATTGATCAGTAACTTCAACAGATGAACCTGTCTTTTTTGTATATAGTCCAGAAGCTGGAAAAATAGTCCACGTAGGTGGTATCAGGAGGGAGGCAACACTAAGGATTGAGTAAGGTGCTAGTCTCTAAGTATTGGATAGTGAAAGATTAGACAGGCAGTAGAGATTCAAGGTCCAGGGTCAAAGCCAAAATATAAATAGCCTGGGAATGATCAGGACTAGTCAGAAATAGTGTAAAGCTCTTCTTTAAATATGGTGTTCGTAGAAGACGACGGCTGCTCATGGTATTCCGCATTTTCTGGAGCCACATTTATTCTTATGAAAGTTCAACACACAAAAATCTGTGCAAAACCAGATCCTATGGTGTTAAATTAAACTTTGACAAGAATAAATGTGGCTCTAGAAAGAGCCAAATCCCACACCTTCTTCCACATTTGGGTCCTCACAAAGGATCCAAATGCAAAACCCTCTAATTGGTAATGCTGTGCACCTATCTCATCTGGTGTGTAAGGTGGAGTTAAAGAAGGTAAATGTAATGTACTGTTAGATTCACACATATAACCAAATATCCTTATGGCTCAGTGAGCTGGGCTAAAGCCTCTAGAGTTACAGCTTTGATTCCTGGTTAGTGACCCTACAGAGCAAAGCTTTTCCTTCTTTTGCTTAGGAGTTCTAATTGGGTGCCGAGTATTCTTTTCTATTTGTGCAGGTTTTGCAGTAGAGGTACGAATAAGGGGATCTGGACACTTTAATCTCTTATATGATTTTGGTAAATTATAGTGTTGCATTGTATTTTTATTTGTTATCTATATCTAACATAATTCTAACCACATAGAGCATATTAACTTTATGTAGGGTTACCAGAACAGTTTGTAGCTCAGCTCCACTGTCAGGTGCAGGCCAAAAAAGGGTGCTGTAATCCCTTTAGTCACAATAAATCCACAGAAGAAGGCAGCACCTTGCACTATAAAAATATCTTTATTTCCACATGCTGGAATAAAAAAGTGACGTTTCGGGTAGAGAACCCTTAATCATTAGGTATGATTAAGGGTTCTCTACCCGAAACATCACTTTTTTATTCCAGCATGTGGAAATAAAGATATTTTTATACTGCAAGGTGCTGCCTTCTTCTGTAACTTTATTTAGGGTGCTATAGTTACTGGTTAATATATTTGTTTGTGCATTTTAATTAATATTTTAAATCTTTGGAGGAACATGTAGTTACACAGGGTGTTTTTTTTATGCACAAGCTGTACTAACAGGTCTGTGTACATTACAATATACATGTTTGTCTACTAAGGGGCAGAAAGTTGGTTATTGTAACTATTTTTTTTGTTAACTTATAGTACATATTATTTATTTTGCCTGTCACGTTAGCACTGGATTTGCATTCATAATCTACTTTGGTCCCAACATAATTAAAATGTTATTATTTATTTGACTTTTTTATTTGGTCCTATTTTTACAGACCTCATTTTTGAGTGGGCTTCCATTTGTTGCTATGGTTATGCTATGGTTATGGGACATTTTCAGTACAACAAAAGTAAAAATGTAGTTAAATGTATTTATAGTAACCTGATTATCTGATACTCTCTGGGCTTGTGAGATTTTCTAATAAATCTTGTCAGTACAATGAACCCCCTCTCCAAATTCTATAAAGGTAATGTGTTTAACAAACAGATGTTCCTTGATTTTAAATGGGGCAGGTCACTATAAAATTGTTTTTCATTGAATGTGTTCTCTATGACTTGTTATTCCAGCTGAAGCGTATAAAATTTAGGACAATTGCTCGTTTATTCTTCTTTTTGCATAATAAATAGCTGAATTTGATCTTTGAAACCACAAGCCATCAAAATAGGCTTGACTTGCTGACAGATCAGATCTTGTTATCTTATCACTCAAAAGCTTCCCTTTCTTATCTCTGTCTCTGTACAATAGTTAAAAAGAACAATTGAAAATTAACATTTTAGAGATTTATCTCTTCCCCCTCCCAATGTGAGTGTAATTTCTTCTGCTGGCTGTGTTTACATAGTTTATAAATAGCCTATACCTAGGTATAGAAACTTTTAGTATGGGTAAGGAAACCACAGGCTAAATCAGCTATTTCAAATGCCAATATAAAGGCTAAAGAGCTATTTGTAAACAATTTAATATGCTCCAGCGGGCAAAATAGATAATTGGGAATAAATTAAATGAGAGACAGTTTTGAATAAACTGTCCCTTTAAGTATGTGAAAATGATGCATACATTGCAATAGGGCTGATAAAAACATGGCAATTTAAAAAAAAAAATATATAAAACAAATAAATTAAATATTGTAATAAAAATATGCAGTGAAAATTGTGTTGTTCAATTGCAATAAAATAGTAACAAAAATGTTCTGTAAGAATCATATTTTATGGTAAACTTAAAATTTGTTTTGAAATGATGCAGGATTTATTTTTTTAAAGGGACAGTAAACACTAAGGCCTAGATTTGGAGTTTGGCGGTAGAAGGGCTGTTAACGCTCCGCGGGCTTTTTTCTGGCCGCACCATAAATTTAACTCTGGTATCGAGAGTTCAAACAAATGCTGCGTTAGGCTCCAAAAAAGGAGCGTAGAGCATTTTTACCGCAAATGCAACTCTCGATACCAGAGTTGCTTACGGACGCGGCCGGCCTCAAAAACGTGCTCGTGCACGATTCTCCCATAGGAAACAATGGGGCTGTTTGAGCTGAAAAAAAACCTAACACCTGCAAAAAAGCAGCGTTCAGCTCCTAACGCAGCCCCATTGTTTCCTATGGGGAAACACTTCCTACGTCTGCACCTAACACTCTAACATGTACCCCGAGTCTAAACACCCCTAACCTTACACTTATTAACCCCTAATCTGCCGCTCCCGCTATCGCTGACCCCTGCATATTTTTTTTAACCCCTAATCTGCCGCTCCGTAAACCGCCGCAACCTACGTTATCCCTATGTACCCCTAATCTGCTGCCCCTAACACCGCCGACCCCTAGATTATATTTATTAACCCCTAATATGCCCCCCACAACGTCGCCGACACCTGCCTACACGTATTAACCCCTAATCTGCCGAGCGGACCTGAGCGCTGCTATAATAAAGTTATTAACCCCTAATCCGCCTCACTAACCCTATCATAAATAGTATTAACCCCTAATCTGCCCTCCCTAACATCGCCGACACCTAACTTCAATTATTAACCCCTAATCTGACGACCGGAGCTCACCGCTACTATAATAAATGGATTAACCCCTAAAGCTAAGTCTAACCCTAACACTAACACCCCCCTAAATTAAATATAATTTAAATCTAACGAAATAAATTAACTCTTATTAAATAAATTATTCCTATTTAAAGCTAAATACTTACCTGTAAAATACATCCTAATATAGCTACAATATAAATTATAATTATATTATAGCTATTTTAGGATTTATATTTATTTTACAGGCAACTTGGTAATTATTTTAACCAGGTACAATAGCTATTTAATAGTTACCTAGTTAAAATAATAACAAATTTACCTGTAAAATAAATCCTAACCTAAGATATAATTAAACCTAACACTACCCTATCAATAAATTAATTAAATAAACTACCTACAATTACCTACAATTAACCTAACACTACACTATCAATAAATTAATTAAACACAATTCCTACAAATAAATACAATTAAATAAACTAGCTAAAGTACAAAAAATAAAAAAGAACTAAGTTACAAAAAATAAAAAAATATTTACAAACATAAGAAAAATATTACAACAATTTTAAACTAATTATACCTACTCTAAGCCCCCTAATAAAATAACAAAGCCCCCCAAAATAAAAAATTCCCTACCCTATTCTAAATTAAAAAAGGTAAAAGCTCTTTTAAAAGATATTAAAACCAGTGAGCGCAGGGTGAACACACCAAACTCCTGAGAATACCTATGTTTTCCCAAAATAGGTAAGTGAAATGACTAAAAAAGGGGAGTGAACCAGGAGCGCTACAGCTAAAGGTGCTAAAAAATATAAGACAATATGTTTGATACTTGGAAATATGACAGGACAATAACGTATCTAAAATGGGACACAATTTAATTGACACAAATAATAACAAGTAAAAACGGACGTCTCCGTAAGTAAAAACTTCTTAAGTTGCCGCCATATAAATATTGCAATAGCAGAAAGAGTTTGTGGTGCAAAATAGAAATAGTCCAGTGTACACTTACAATTGCTCTATTCCGTGTTGGTTTGCTAGCAAACAAGGGCTTACCCCAGACCTTCCACTCGATGTTCTCTGTGGGTAAGTTACAGCCGTTAGCGCGATGACGTCCCTTATGTGGGCGCTGTCCCAGACGGGCTCTCTGATTGGACCAAATTCGGAACCAGCCGACAGCGGTAATAGTGACTCTTTTGGCTATGGTATAGCAATCCTCCAGTGACAGATACCTGCTCTTAGTGCTAGATAGCACGCAAGGTACAAAATAAAGGCTGTGAGCGGACTTGATTAGGAGTTCAGAGAGTTAGTTGCAAGTCTTTCCAATAGCTAATTATATTAGCGAATTTGCACAATCCTCAGTGAACACTTTGGTAGCTCCAGCTACAAGTAGTAAATCTTAGTGGTTGTTGCAGTACATCAACGCGTTTCTCCCTTTACAGGGCTTTCTCAAGATGAATGATCTGCAACAGGTGTATCTCCATTTAAAGGTATAGCTTGCTTCTCATTGGTTATACCACACCTGGGAATATTACCTAAGGCGGTCTTTAATATTTAAGATGGTATTGGCAAGCAACTATATAGAGAAGAGTAGTCTCTATCACTAATTTTCACAGAGCTCCCTTAAAAATGATCCCTATAGTTAATATTGTGTCTATTTATTTTTATTAAAGTTATGTACTAAAACATATATTAAAAACAATTAATTAAAAACAATTAATAAGAACATTTATAAAAACAATAATTAAAATTAAAAACAGTGAGTACTTGGAGCATAGTAAAGATAGTCATATTGTGGGTCTAAATTGATACTATATGTGTAATATAATAAGGTGCAAAAATGTGCATTACATAGCTGCTATTAGTCAAATAAAAATGGGGAAATATCTAGTTCAGAATTTAGACCAGCCGGGAACAGAGTGTTATGTTTATAAATCAATTCAGCCTCTTTGATTTTCAAAAATTTTTCTAAATTCCCCCCCCTCCAATTCTGCTTAACTTGAAGTATACCCCAATACTTTAAATCTTTGGTATTGCCCTTATGTACAGATTTGAAGTGCCTATATAAATTAGTGTCTACTATTCCCTTCTCAATGCATAATAAGTGTTCTCTTATCCTGTCTTTGATCATACGCGTAGTCTCCCCAAAATAAAACAAATTACATGTGCATTTAAGAATATAAATTACCCCCTTTGTAGTGCATCTAATGCATTGCTTAATAGTGATTTCTTCTCCTGAATTTGGAATGGTAATAACTTTCCTTTTATCACTATGTGTACATGCCTTGCATGAATAGCAAGGAAAGAAACCTGATATTTTTCCCCCTTGTAAATCTTTTTGTATGAAATTTGGTTTCTGATTTGTCTCACGTGAACTAGGCGCAAGTATTGTTTTAAAATTTTTTGTCTTTTTAAAAATTAATCTGGGTTTGTGAGGGAGTGCATCTCCTAATATTGGGTCAGCTTTTAGGATGGCCCAGTGTTTATTTAAAATTCTTCTCATAATGCCATGATCTACATTGTATTCCGTTATAAATGGGATGTCAATTAAATCTGAGTTCTCTTTGGTTGTCTTTTGTTTATATGTGAGGAGGCTCTTTCTATCAGTGTTCCTTGCTCTTGTTACAGCCCTATTGACAACTTCCTCATCGTATCCCTTATCTCTAAATTTTTCGATTAGGGACTCTATTTGGTATTCAAAGTCTGAAGGTCTAGAGCAATTTTTTCTTACTCTTAGACTTTGGCCTACGGGAATGTTGTCTTTCCACTGCTGGAGATGACAACTTTTAAAATGAATAAAACTGTTAGAGTTAACCTCTTTGAAATGTGTTCTTGTTTCTATGTTTTTGTTAATTACCATAATTTCTAAATCTAGAAAGACAGCCTTATCTTTGCTGTGATTAAAGGTAAATACAAGACCTTTATCATTAGAGTTCATATCCGAGAACAATTTTAAAAGATTTAATTCAGACCCTCTCCATATCAGCAAGACGTCATCTATGTACCGTCTATAGAGCACGAGGTCCGCGCCATAGTTACCCGATTGGAAGAAAGACTCTTCCCAATTGCCAACAAATAAGTTGGCGTAACTTGGCGCGAACCTCGTGCCCATAGCCGTACCTTCTATTTGTAAGTAGAATTTGTTATTATACATGAAGTAATTATTCTTCAATATAAACAAGATACTTTTTAATAAAAAATCTTTTTGTTCTGGTCTCATCTCTGAATCTTCATCTAAATATTTTTTAATAGCTACAATCCCTTTATCATGATCAATTACTGTATAAAGAGAAGTAATATCTCCAGTCACTAAAATAAAGTCATCCTCCCAAACAATTTGTTCCAAAATATTTAGGACCTGGGTGGAATCCCTCAAATATGAGTCCAAATTCCTTACATACTTTTGCAGGAAAGTGTCCACATATTGTGAGAGATTGGAGGATAATGCCCCTATGCCCGAAATAATCGGTCTCCCTGGTGGTTGAGTGAGGTTCTTATGTATTTTCGGAAGGAAGTAGAACACCGGGACCCTAGGATGGATAGGGTCCAGGTATTCCACCTCCCTCTCATTTAAAATTCCTGAGTCTCTACCTTCTCTTATAAGCCTTTTTAAAAGGGCAGCAAACTTGTTAGTAGGATTTAGATCAAGTTTTTTATAGGTTTTATTGTCATTCAATAATCTTAAAGATTCTATATCATAATAACTTGTGTCCATAATCACAATCCCGCCGCCCTTGTCGGCGGGCTTGATGGTTATATTATGGTTCTTTTTCAAATTATCCAAAATGATGGTCTCTTTTTTAGTCAAGTTAGTTTTCATAAATTTTGATGGTTTACTACTCTTTAGATCTTTTAAAACCATTTGTTCAAAAGTTTCAAGGTGAGTTCCCTTAGCGGAGACAGGATTAAATGTCGATTTGGATTTTAGGCTGGTATGGATAAACTTATCCTCTTTTATTTTATCTTTAGTCATGGACATTCTTTCAAGGGGACTTTTCATAAAAAATCTTTTAAGGGTGAGGTTCCTAACAAATTTTTTTATATGGATATGCGTATTGAATTTGTTTAATCTAACACTCGGGGCAAAAGAGAGACCATAGCTCAAAATCTTTGTTTCCTCATCTTGTAGTGTAGTATTACTGATATTAAAAACTCCATTTATCTTTATCTCCCTCTCTTTGCCTCTTGTGCTGATCCCACTCCCTCTTGTTTCTCTAGAGGTCTTTTTTTGTTTTTTTGTTGTTGTGGATATTGTCCCCATACACTTATCTGGTTGTTTCCCAGAAGATCCTTTGAGGTGCCCTCTCTTGGAGGGCTGTTCACTAAAAAAGGAGTGTCAGCTTCCCTATGTCTGGTTCTCTCTGTTGCATGAACAAGGGGTGAGTATCTATTTCTTGTAGGTGTCTCCCATCTTTCTTTCTTGTCCCAAATGGGTTTATTTATACGAGGAGGTGCCTCTCTGTCTGGATAATTAGTATAATCATTATATCTGCCTTCAGTGTGATAATTATTTCTATTATCATATGTATTATAGTTCCTATAGTTATAGTACCTATCATTATATACTCTATTGTGGTTTGAGTAATTCGGTCTCCATGATCTATTAAGATCTCTATTTGAGTCCCTATTGTCTCTCTCTCTATAATCATAGGTGTTAGTTCTAAAGGAATTGTAATTCCTTTTTTCTTTCTTTTTATTATGGTTGACTATTGTCCAATTCTCCTTAGGGATGTTAGACTCCCTCAAATTAGTTTCACTATTAGTATTTTGATCCAGTTTTTTAGTATCTCTCTCTAATTTCTTCCATTTGGTTTTCAAAATATCCTTATTTAAAGTGTTTAGTCTTTCAATCATGTCTTTTTGTTTTTCTTTAAAAGATAAGGATTTCTTATCTTTAAGTTTATCTTTAATTTCTAATATTTCTTTTTCTAGATCTACTAGAGTATCCTTCCTAGATCTTTTTAGTATCTCCATTAGATCAGCCGAGGCTTTGGATAGTACTTCTTCCCATTCTATTTGGAAATTTTCTTTAAGGGGAAAAGCACAAGTTTTAGTTAATGTTAGGCCCTTTGGGATTACATTTTTCACAGTGTATTTATTTAGAAAAATAATCTCAGTTTTTTGTTTTAATTCTTTAGTTAGGAGTTTTTCTAATTTAATTAGAATTTCTTCTAGACTTTCATATTCCAAATCAGTGTTATTATCATCTCCTTTGTGATTGTGTAATTCCTTATACAGGTGTTCTCTAAATGAGAAAATGTCCTCCATATTGGAAGGGGAGGACATAGTGTGTGAATAAAGGATCTATATAAAAATGTGAATCACTTCTAACTACTATTAAAAATATATATAATATATATAATAATGTTGAATATTAAAACATAAGATGCTCTATGTGAAGATTTAAAAAGTGTAAAGTGCACAGTGTTAAATGTGATCAGTGACGATATTAGAAAGAATTTATCACAAGAGACTGAATTAGGTCTAGAATACTTTAGTAGAATACACACCACCCGCTGCTCATTGGATGGGAAACAGAAACAAATCAAAAGATATTAAAACCAGTGAGCGCAGGGTGAACACACCAAACTCCTGAGAATACCTATGTTTTCCCAAAATAGGTAAGTGAAATGACTAAAAAAGGGGAGTGAACCAGGAGCGCTACAGCTAAAGGTGCTAAAAAATATAAGACAATATGTTTGATACTTGGAAATATGACAGGACAATAACGTATCTAAAATGGGACACAATTTAATTGACACAAATAATAACAAGTAAAAACGGACGTCTCCGTAAGTAAAAACTTCTTAAGTTGCCGCCATATAAATATTGCAATAGCAGAAAGAGTTTGTGGTGCAAAATAGAAATAGTCCAGTGTACACTTACAATTGCTCTATTCCGTGTTGGTTTGCTAGCAAACAAGGGCTTACCCCAGACCTTCCACTCGATGTTCTCTGTGGGTAAGTTACAGCCGTTAGCGCGATGACGTCCCTTATGTGGGCGCTGTCCCAGACGGGCTCTCTGATTGGACCAAATTTGGAACCAGCCGACAGCGGTAATAGTGACTCTTTTGGCTATGGTATAGCAATCCTCCAGTGACAGATACCTGCTCTTAGTGCTAGATAGCACGCAAGGTACAAAATAAAGGCTGTGAGCGGACTTGATTAGGAGTTCAGAGAGTTAGTTGCAAGTCTTTCCAATAGCTAATTATATTAGCGAATTTGCACAATCCTCAGTGAACACTTTGGTAGCTCCAGCTACAAGTAGTAAATCTTAGTGGTTGTTGCAGTACATCAACGCGTTTCTCCCTTTACAGGGCTTTCTCAAGATGAATGATCTGCAACAGGTGTATCTCCATTTAAAGGTATAGCTTGCTTCTCATTGGTTATACCACACCTGGGAATATTACCTAAGGCGGTCTTTAATATTTAAGATGGTATTAGCAAGCAACTATATAGAGAAGAGTAGTCTCTATCACTAATTTTCACAGAGCTCCCTTAAAAATGATCCCTATAGTTAATATTGTGTCTATTTATTTTTATTAAAGTTATGTACTAAAACATATATTAAAAACAATTAATTAAAAACAATTAATAAGAACATTTATAAAAACAATAATTAAAATTAAAAACAGTGAGTACTTGGAGCATAGTAAAGATAGTCATATTGTGGGTCTAAATTGATACTATATGTGTAATATAATAAGGTGCAAAAATGTGCATTACATAGCTGCTATTAGTCAAATAAAAATGGGGAAATATCTAGTTCAGAATTTAGACCAGCCGGGAACAGAGTGTTATGTTTATAAATCAATTCAGCCTCTTTGATTTTCAAAAATTTTTCTAAATTCCCCCCCCCTCCAATTCTGCTTAACTTGAAGTATACCCCAATACTTTAAATCTTTGGTATTGCCCTTATGCCCTGATCGGAACAGCCAATAGAATGCGAGCTCAATCTGATAGGCTGATTGGATCAGCCAATCGGATTGAACTTGATTCTGATTGGCTGATTCCATCAGCCAATCAGAAAATTCCTACCTTAATTCCGATTGGCTGATAGAATCCTATCAGCCAATCGGAATTCGAGGGACGCCATCTTGGATGACGTCCCTTAAAGGAACAGTCATTCGTCGTTCAGTCGTCGGGCCGGATGGATGTTCCGCGCTGGAGGTCTTCAGGATCCTGCCGCTTCGCTCCGGATGGAAGACCATAGAAGATGCCGCCTGGATGAAGACTTCAATCGGATGGAAGATCCTCTTCTGCCCCGCTTGGATGAAGACTTTGACCGGATCATGGACCTCTTCAGCCCCCCGCTTGGGCTTGGATCAGGACATCGGAGGAGCTCTTCAGGACGGATCGGTGAACCTGGATGGTGAAGACAAGGTAGGAAGATCTTCAGGGGCTTAGTGTTAGGTTTATTTAAGGGGGGTTTGGGTTAGATTAGGGGTATGTGGGTGGTGGGTTGTAATGTTGGGGGGGGTATTGTATGTTTTTTTTTACAGGCAAAAGAGCTGAAATTCTTGGGGCATGCCCCGCAAAGGGCCCTGTTCAGGGCTGGTAAGGTAAAAGAGCTTTTACCTTTTTTAATTTAGAATAGGGTAGGGAATTTTTTATTTTGGGGGGCTTTGTTATTTTATTAGGGGGCTTAGAGTAGGTGTAATTAGTTTAAAATTGTTGTAATATTTTTCTTATGTTTGTAAATATTTTTTTATTTTTTGTAACTTAGTTCTTTTTTATTTTTTGTACTTTAGCTAGTTTATTTAATTGTATTTATTTGTAGGAATTGTGTTTAATTAATTTATTGATAGTGTAGTGTTAGGTTAATTGTAGGTAATTGTAGGTAGTTTATTTAATTAATTTATTGATAGGGTAGTGTTAGGTTTAATTATATCTTAGGTTAGGATTTATTTTACCGGTAAATTTGTTATTATTTTAACTAGGTAACTATTAAATAGCTATTGTACCTGGTTAAAATAATTACCAAGTTGCCTGTAAAATAAATATAAATCCTAAAATAGCTATAATATAATTATAATTTATATTGTAGCTATATTAGGATGTATTTTACAGGTAAGTATTTAGCTTTAAATAGGAATAATTTATTTAATAAGAGTTAATTTATTTCGTTAGATTTAAATTATATTTAACTTAGGGGGGTGTTAGAGTTAGGGTTAGACTTAGCTTTAGGGGTTAATCCATTTATTATAGTAGCGGTGAGCTCCGGTCGTCAGATTAGGGGTTAATAATTGAAGTTAGGTGTCGACGATGTTAGGGAGGGCAGATTAGGGGTTAATACTATTTATTATAGGGTTAGTGAGGCGGATTAGGGGTTAATACATTTATTATAGTAGCGCTCAGGTCCGCTCGGCAGATTAGGGGTTAATAAGTGTAGGCAGGTGTCTGCGACGTTGAGGGGGGCAGATTAGGGGTTAATAAATATAATATAGGGGTCGGCGGTGTTAGGGGGAGCAGATTAGGGGTACATAAGGATAACGTAGGTGGCGGCGCTTTGCGGTCGGAAGATTAGGGGTTAATTATTGTAAGTAGCTGGCGGCGACGTTGTGGGGGGCAGGTTAGGGGTTAATAAATGTAATACAGGGGTCGGCGGGGTTAGGGGCAGCAGATTAGGGGTACATAAGTATAACGTAGGTGGCGGTCGGCAGATTAGGGGTTAAAAAATTTTAATCGAGTGGCGGCGATGTGGGGGGAGCTCGGTTTAGGGGTACATAGGTAGTTTATGGGTGTTAGTGTACTTTAGAGCACAGTAGTTAAGAGCTTTATAAACCGGCGTTAGCCCAGAAAGCTCTTAACTCCTGCTATTTTCCGGCGGCTGGAGTTTTGTCGTTAGATGTCTAACGCTCACTTCAGAAACAACTCTAAATACCGGCATTAGAAAGATCCCATTGAAAAGATAGGATACGCAATTGACGTAAGGGGATCTGCGGTATGGAAAAGTCGCGGTTGAAAAGTGAGCGTTAGACCCTTTAATCACTGACTCCAAATACCAGCGGGCGGCCAAAACCAGCGTTAGGAGCCTCTAACGCTGGTTTTCACGGCTACCGCCGAACTCTAAATCTAGGCCTATGACATTTCTGTTGTATTGCTATAGAATAACATATCAGTCGACATCTTTTTTACTGTAATTATTTTCAGTGTCCAAACTCCATTCACCATTTGCCTTATGAGGAGCCAATCAGGGCTTTAGTCTACAGACTACAAGGCTAGCCACTGTCATAAATAAAATATATTGTTTGCAGTTTTTATCTGAATCAATTAAGGAAAAATATATAACTGAGTTAACATTGAGAAGTCAGAAGTTCCATTTAAAGTTTAGAGAATTAGAATGGCTCATTTTCAGACCTAAGTTACAGCAAAGAGGACAAAATAAACAATTAAAAGATATTGCAAGGTTGTTTTATTATGTATAACTAAACATTTTATATATAAATATCAAGGTGTTTACTGTTCTTTTAAGGTGCACAGTAGAAATTGTAATAACTCTACTTTGCACATGAAAAAAAAACTATAATAGGAAATTCAAAGCATTTTGTTTTCCTTATTAATGAGTTTCCCTACCTCTTCTTATGATCTGAAATGGGGTGTTCGATGGGTGTAGCTGAAATATCTCTGCCAGGCCTGGCATTTTCTCTAAACATTTCCTCCTGCAGTTCTTGCTGTTTTTTCTTGCAAACTGAAAGGTGATGGGATTGTGTCAGAATGCACAAAACACTTTTTACCCTTCTAGAAAAACATGCATATGAAAATAGAGGTTATTGTAAAGTACTGCATGCTGGAAGCAGAGGAATCTGTATTGGCTGCAATATTTCACTTTTGAAGTGCTTCTTCTGCTCTCTGCTAACTTTACTCTCTCCAGCTAAGTTTTCCTTTCCAGTGAGCTCCATTACTTTCTATGGAATACATTTAAAACTCATAGGGGCACACCCATTTCTAGATAATTACCTGAGGGTAGCCTCTGTAAGGGTCAGTGGGGTTTTGATGTCTGGTCTGGGGAAGTTTTGATCATCTGACTCTAAGGGCTCCATGTACAAAGTAGCGAAAGCTGCTCCAGTGCCCTTGCAAGCCTGCTTCCCGCAATGTAAGAAGCAGCTGTCAATAGACTGCTGCTTCTTTCACTCTTTGCCACCTCTGAGGTGGCAAAGAGAAATCCCCCCAAACTTGTTCCCTCGGGGTGATTGACAGACCCTTCATCGGAGTGTGTAATGATGCATACGGGCCAGCAGACAAACTGATCCACTACCCTTATGCAGCAAAGGCGTGCGGACAGCTTCTCAAGTCGGGAAGCTTGTCCGCACGCGGCTTAATACAGGGGGCCCTAAGTATCAAAACCCTGTTGAATTACTGCACACCTACAAATAATAATAAAAATAGTAAAAACTGTGCACCCTGCAGTTTTATGCTCTGAATTGTCAATTCTCTACTTGAGCATTTTAATAATGACAAATCCCATTAATTTCAAATTTAATCCAAAGTTTACACTGTATATAAATTCTATATCTATTTTTATAATTTGAGTTGTGGAATCAGTGCATGTTTTAGTGTGAAGTTAATTTTTTTATTTCTTCTAATTACATTTTTGTGTGTTCCCAATCACCATATACTTTAACTATGCTGCCCTCAATATACAATGGAATTGGATTTTTATAATTAAGTATCTTAGATTCATCTTTCTGCATCAGTCATTTTCTTAAAGTGGCTCATTGAAGGACTCTTTAGAAAACTATAAATAATTTGTAATCAAGAAATTCAATAGTAATGTCATGCAGGGAAGAGAAAATAAGAAACAAATAAATGCAGAGGTAAAGCGAAACATAATAAAAAGTAATTTAAGAAGCCAATTGAATTTCTGCAATCATTAGCTGGAAGAAGGCCACCTGACAATGTTGTAAACTGTTTATATTATGGTCAGCTAATAAGAGGATGCACTAGCTGTAGTACCAGGGATATGCACAGACAAAGGCTGTTGCAGACATTTTCCAAAGTACAGACCTTAGTGAAGGACACCAAAGTACATTTGAAATTAAAAACATTATTTTATAGTGCTTGGTGTTATTATAATGATGCAGATACCACTGATCCTATAACCAGCTCTCCTCTGGCTATAGCCATGAGCCAGTGTCACTACTCTGTCATTATATAGTGCTGGGTGTTATTATACTGATGCAGATACCACTGATCCTATAACCAGCCCTTCTCTGGCTATACCCATGTGCCAGTGTCACTACTGTGTCATTATATAGCGCTGGGTGTTATTATACTGATGCAGATACCACTGATCCTATAACCAGCCCTCCTCTGGCTATACCCATGTGCCAGTGTCACTACTGTGTCATTATATAGTGCTGGGTGTTATTATACTGATGCAGATACCACTGATCCTATAACAAGCCCTCCTCTGGCTATACCAATGAGCCAGTGTCACTACTGTGTCATTATACAGTGCTGGGTGTTATTATACTGATGCAGATACCACTGACCCTATAACCAGCCCTCCTCTAGCTATACCCATGTGCCAGTGTCACTACTGTGTCATTATATAGTGCTGGGTGTTATTATACTGATGCAGATACCACTGACCCTATAACCAGCCCTTGTCTGGCTATACCCATGTGTCAGTGTCACTACTGTGTCATTGTCTAGTGCTGGGTGTTATTATACTGATGCAGATACCACTGATCCTATTATCAGCCCTCCTCTGGCTATACCCATGTGCCAGTGTCACTACTGTGTCATTATATAGCGCTGGATTTTATTATACTGATGCAGATACCACTGACCCTATAACCAGCCCTTGTCTGGCTATACCCATGTGCCAGAATCACTACTGTGTCATTATATAGCGCTGGGTGTTATTATACAGATGAAGATACACATCCAGTATTTCACTCAGGTTTTATTTATTTCATAACTTATCACCCAATATTGCTAGCTGTCTCTTGACAAGCCACTAGCTTTATTCACACTACATATTTTTTTCCTATTATTTAATTAGAAAGAAAAGATATACTAAGGTTGTGGCGGACACTGCAGTGGCTAGTCACGGACACCAGTGTCCGTGTACAGACACCTTGCCTATCCCTGTGTAGTACCAACTTACTGTTCCTATTTAGAATAATTTTAAAGGGTCCAATTTTGCTTGTGAGAAGCAAATTATTTTCTAATGATTTTTTTTGAAGTTACCATTTCCCACAATCTTCCTATTGCTATTGATAGTACAGACAAGCAGTAGTTCTCTGTTAGGGCGTGATGATTGAAGATTCTCCTATTTAGAGAGAGATTGTGCAAACTTCCCAGGGCTGGACTCACTGAATGCTAAAAAGATATAGGGCGCAACTCTCCAGCACTGCGAGATCTCTCACAAGATTCTAGACAGTCAAATTTTGCTATAATTGTCTAAGGGTTTTCACTGCATTTCTGCAGCCCGGATATTCAAAGCATCGACAGACCAACGAGAAACTGCTTTTCTGGACTAGTCGGCCTTGCAGTCAGTCACCTATCAATATATTCTAAAAAAGGGAGCGTACCCACAAAGTGCTGGAAAGTAATGATGTGTCTTCCATAGGAAATAATAGGGATCCCTATTAACCCCTAATCTGCCATACCTAATCACCTAACCACCCCCCAAAACTAATAACCCCTAAACAGCAACAATTCCCCAATGCAAACTACCCCTACACTACTAAACTATCTAACAGATACCCCCCAGCTAAAACTACTGAATATAAAAAACACATTACTTAAAAAACACTAACAAAAATAAAAAAACACAGTTATGCCTATACTAAAACTAAAGCTCGCTTTAAAAAAAAAAAATAAACACCTCAAAATAGAAAAATCCTATACTAACACTAAAAGTTACTATAGCAATAGCCCTTGGAATGGCTTTTTTAAGGCCATTGCCCTAAATTGATTTAGCTCTTTTGCTCCAAAAAATACAACCCCATTCTACAATAAAAGTAACCCCCCACCCCGCACAAAAAAAGCGTATAAAAAACATACTCTAAAAGTTGCCCTGATAAGGGCATTTGGTATTGCATTGCCCTAAAGCGGTCATAGCTCTTTTACCTAAAAAAAAAAATCCCTTTTTCCCTTTTCTAAAAAAAACCTACCACAAAATATCCCTATACAAAAATGTAGCCTTAATTATAGCATTTTGTAGGGCATTGCCTTAAAGTTTTCAGCTCTTTTGCATTAAATAAAAAACTAAAAAGCCCTGTTAAATCCCTTTCTGAGAAAATCCCATACTAAAAATACCTAAAAGGGAAAAAACCCTAAGCTTAAAAATAAAAAGCCCACCCCAAAAAAATCTCTAAACCCCAAAATGTATGCTCACCAACCTAACTCTGGTTACTAAGTGATCGCCAAATGTGGTGCGCTGCTTCATGGCGGAGCCCATCTTCATCCAGGCAGCAGTATTAATTGAGGCAGAGGCAGCAGGGCCCATCTTCTTGGAGGTGGTGGTCCTCTTCTATTTTCATCCCAGCGGTGGTGGTCCAGCTTCATCAATCTTTTACTGCTGCTCCACTCGGGAAGTCTTCATTTATCTTCCACCCTTCTTTTCAGGTCATCTTCAGATCTTCCGTCCCCGAGGTCCTCATTATGCGGTCACCCACCACAAACTGAATGTAAGGCATCCCCTTTAAATAGGGGTACACTTGCATTCCTATTGGCTGATTTTCAAATTCAAATCAGCCAATAGAAAAAGATTTTATTCTATTGCCTGAAAACTTTATGGCAATGCTCTACAAAATCCTCTTATGCCAACATTTTTTAATGGATAAGGATTTTTTAAGGTAGGATTTTTTAGAAAGTTTAGTGCAACACTTTACCAAATTTTTAGAGTAGGTTTTTTAGATAGGCTTTTTTGTTGAGGGGGTAGGAGGTTACTATTATTTTAGAATGGGGTAGTATTTTTTTGTAAAGAAAGAGCTAAATCGCTTTAGGACAATGCCCATACAAAAAGTCCTTCTAAAGGCTATTTCTATAGTAACTTTTAGTGTTAGTGTAGGGTTTTTTATTTTGGGGTGAGTTTTATTTTTTAAAGAGCGTTTAGTTTTTGAATAGGCATAACTGTGGGTTTGTTTTTTTGGTAGTGTTGGTTTTTTTGTAGCAAAGTGTTGTTTTTTTATTTCAGTGTTTTTTATTTTCTGTAACATAGGGTGTTAGGTTAGAGGGGGATTTTATGTGTTAGGTAGTTAAGTAGTGAAAGGAAAGTTTTTGTTGGGTGGTTGTGGGTGTGTGTGGGTTAAGTAAAGCAGGTGGATACTGCGTTGGTCTAATGATAGTTTAGGGGTTAATAGGGTAGAAGTTTTCTTGTGGTGGGCTAAGGGTATTTTAAGAGTTAATAGTGGAGAAGGTTTCTTGCGGTGGGCTAATGGTGGTTTAAGGGTTAATAGGGTAGATGGTTTCTTGCGGTGGGGGCCATTGGCTGTTTAGGGGTTAAGTAGTGTAGGGTTAGTTTACGGTGGTGGGTTCTGTTGATTTAGGGGTACATAGGTATAGTTGTTAGGCTCGGTGTAATATATTCCAAAGGGATCCATTACTTTACATTGCCAATATCTGTGCCGATGCTGCTTGGAATATTTCGCCAGCATCGCCACCCATTGCTTTCCTTTCCATTATGCTGCCTTTAAATAATAATGTTGGCACTTTTGCTGGCTTTCTCAACATGGGGTCGGAACCCTTTTGAATATATTGCCGCCTTGCAGCACTTTCAATAATCAGAGCCTGAATGTAAAGGAGGGAGAAGCCCAGTGCAATATTGCATGGCATGATATGAGAGTTTTGTTAAACCTACACTTTGTGCATTGAATTTTATATTAAATTACACTTAAGATTGGGTTCTTTCAGTATTATTACATTTAACTTTGCCCTTTCTATTTTATATTTTAAAACATTTAGATTTAGATCCAGAAGTGATTTTACAAATTCTGATTTTTGTTTTGAATGTTTCTGTGTATCTTTGACAAATTACATTGCACTTTGAACACAGCTTCAGGAAGTGGAAGGGATAGGGGAGTCCCTGGGCTGAACAGGGGAGTTCCCATGATATGTATAAAACTCTCTCACAATTCTTGCAAAATGCTGCAAGCATTTTAAACATGCTGGTCTCACCAAATTATCTCACCAGTTGTATGCAGGTGAAGGTTGCTTAAAATTCACAATACACAGAAAAGTAATATATACTAACTAGTGGCAAAACAAGTTAAATTTTAGGGAAAAAAATCAGTTTAATTTGTATTTGCTGCATACTGAGACTTTTTAATCAGCCCCATGTGTTCTCCTGTTAACTTCTCATCTCTCATCTCTATGGGACTTTCAGGGTCTTCCGCTTTTCTTATAGAATTCTGTGAGTTCAGCCCCTGTGAAGTCTGTACTATAATTTCTCCCCAAACTAGAGAATCTTTGTTTATCGGGACCATTGAAAATAATTAAGCTTTTTTGGAAACTGAAGCTGTCAGTTTTTCAGTTTTATTTTAAATAGAAGAAATACAAAGTGTAATATAATGTGTATTTTTTTTTTTTCAAATAGCTCCTTTGCCTTTATGTTTCCATTTGAAAATTGTAATGTAATTATAATTGTATGTGCTATCCCTACTTATACTGAAGGGTTCAATACTTAGGTATAGGCTATACCTAAGCCATGCAAACATAGCCAGCAGAAGAAATTATACTCACAGTGGGATGTGGGATAGATAATGTTCTAAAATTTTAATTTTGTAATTGTTCTTTCTAAGTATTGTGTGGAGAAAGAGATAAGAAAGGGCAGCGTTTGAGTGTTAAGATAAGGATGTCTGATCTCTCTGCACATTCAGCCTATTTTAATGGTTGTTGTTTCAAACAGCAAATCCAGCTATTTAATTTACAAGAAGAAACATAAAAAGAGGAATGTTTCATACATTTTAGACTATGCAGCTGGTATAGCAAGTTATTGGTAACACATTAAGGGCAAACCACACAGAAGCTTTGAGAAATATGTAAAATTCCCAGCCTAAATACACAGCTGTATACAAAATAAAATACAAAATAGAAAGTGCAATGTTTAAATGTAATAAAACTAAATCTGAGGTGTAAAGAAATATAAACTACAAAGCACAAAGTGTTAATTCTGCAGAACTCTCATGACATGTAGTGCTATATTAGACTGGGCCTGTCTCTCCTTCACATACCGAAATGCCCCTTGAAGAAGTATAGCAAAATCTGCATTTTTAGAATTGTATTAGGGATCTTGCAGTGCTAGAGGATCATTTTATATCATCTCATCTGAGAGGAGAAGATTATATCATCAGATCCTTAATATGAAGCATGCATTTTTTTTTTCAATTACTTGGTTCTAAGGATATGAAATAAAATAATAATTTTACAGGTTTTAAACATTTGCTAAGTTTCAAATAGATATCTGATGTTAATGTTTGGGATTTTATATATATCCATATTCTGATTCACGGCATGAAAATTGATTTGAATAAGATGGAATTTTTGTCCATATACAGTAAAAAGTATGGTCTACATGAGGAAGATCCTTACTGGATCAATAAAGTTTGATAGGAGACTTAAAATAAAAGGTCTGTATCAGGTTTTATTGAACCCTTTAACTGCTGAGTTATTTTCACCTCCCTGTGCTGAGCTGTTTCTGAGTTTTAGGTGCTGCTTACATTCAAGGCCTTCTGAAGGTAATTTTTGTGAGAATTCCACACAAATTATATATTGTGCCGATTCACTATACCATTATTTTATGTAGATATCATGACATGTGAGAACTGCAGCAAAATGCGTGAAACAAATATATATTTTTATTAAAATTTTAATAAGCTTTTAAAAAACAGTAACTTTTTTTAAAAAACTGTTCTAAAAAGAAAAAGGGGTTATCTACATATAGCAGCTATTAAAAGCTATATAGGGGCTTGTTTTTAAAAAGGATCTTCTTGGCTTTAAATCTAGGAGTCTTGGGGGTCTAGGAACCTTTTTGATGAGCTGTTAAAGGCCCATAGAGACCCCCTGCCAACAAAATGAGTGTTTTGTTTTTCATTTTAATACTTTAATTTGTCTCTTCCCACCCACTGTTTTAATTGCCTTTAAAATAATATTTTTTGCTTTTGTATTGAGAGAGCTGCGATTGAGGGTTTTCAATACCTACCACCTCCTTCCCTCTCTCTTAAAGGGACATCAAACCAACAAATTTTCTTTCATGATTCAGAAAGAGAATACAATTTTAAAAAAGTTTCCAATTTACTTCTATTATCAAATCTCCTTGATCTTCTTGTTATTCTTTGTTAAAGAGATATCTAGATAGGAAGTGTGGACAAGTCTGAAGCACAACATGACAGGAAATAGTGCTGCCATCTAGTGGTCTTGCTAATCTATAACAATGTTGCAAAACTGATGCCATATAGGGCTGCAGACATGTGCATACTGCTTTTCAGCTAAGGATAGCAAAAAACTAAAGAAAAGGTGATAATAGACATAATTGGACAGTTGTTTAAATGGTATGCTCTATCTGACTCATGAAAGAAAATGTTTAGGTTTTATGTCCCTTTAACCCCTCTTCCTATCATGTCCGCTTGCACATTGATAAATATGTCCCTTAAAGGGACATTAAACCCAAATTTTTTCTTTCGTGATTTAGAAAAAGCATACAATTTTAAACAACTTTCTAATTTACTTCTATTATCTAATTTGCTTTATTCTCTTGATATACTTTGCTGAAAAGCATATCTAGATAGGCTCAGTAGCTGCTGATTGGTTGCTGCACATATATGCCTCGTGTGATTGGCTCATCCATGTGCATTGCTATTTCTTTAACAAAGGATATCTTAAGAATGAAGCAAATTAGATAATAGAAGTAAATTGGAATGGTGTTTAAAATTGCATACTCTATCTGAATAATGAAAGAAAAAATGTGGGTTTAGTACCCCTTTAATGTTCAATTACACAAAACATTGATGTACTAAGGCTATATCAACCACCTTTTCTGTAAGCAAAGAACTGGTATGTATAAAAAGTATAAAATCATAAGCAACATTTCTAAAATGTAACACAAGTTATTCTTAAAGCTTAAGAAAATGATCTCTGCACATGAAAGTAAAAATGTAGTGAAAAGATTGAGAAAGTCAGATATATTATTTCATATCATTAATATTTTTTTTCATAAGAGACAGAGGGCAAATGAGACTATTATATCCTTTCAAATTTCTCCAGCATCTTAAATCGAAAATATCTGGGCTGCAATTTGATTTCATCCCTCTGCTATGAAGATAATTAAAATTATATAAGGTCATTCCTGCTTGTGATATGCATGAGGAATAGATAGCTTGTTCATATCAATGTCCCAGCTAAAATAAAATGCCTGTGTTTGCTTCAATCCAAAATCAAGTGTCATTTGCCATAGGCTGATTTTATTTTTATATTCAAAGAAAGGCCTAGATATTTCAATAGAGGAAGTAGGCAGCTGCCTATGGGGACCTTTATTCAGCTGCAGTACTACCTCTCTTTTAGAGTTTTGCAGCATTACAAGAACTAACCATTACATTAAAAGAGATTTTAAAATAGATACTATGCCACGGTGGAAAGAAAAGTTTTGGGGAATTATGAATTATTAATAATTTCAGAATACAATGGTGGTGGAATCCATCATTAATAATAAAAATTACAATAATAACAACAACAATAATTAGAATGTTTATTAATTATAAACTCCTGCATAACTAGTGAATATACAATTTGATCACAATAGTTTTGTATATCTCTGTAATTATGTTGTACTAACAGAAATAATGCATATATTAAATGTATTACATTTTTTAAATGTAATTCTCTTTTATCACTTATCTGATTCTCTATTTGTTGACTATGTTTGTAAAAGCCTGATTAGAAGCTTTTAAACATAACATTATTCCAGGTCTGTGTATTGTTTAAATGGGAATGTGTTCAACATCAATGAAAAAAAGACTGAAATCTTCAAATATCCTACCCACCAGACAGTGAACCTTAGTGTTACATGACTTTGTTTTTGGCACAATATAAGGTTTTTGACATTGCACTGTTAAGAGTGGAAACACAAAGGGACAAAATTGTTTATGAAAATACTGATTTGAGGATTACACAGCAACACATTAAGAACAATCTTTATGGGCCAGATGTCGCCAGCTGTTTACTAACTCATAAAATATTGGTTGGAAGCCCAGCTATGTCACTAAGGACTATGCTTGAAAGAAAGACTCTTAATATTATCAAAAAATTATATTTTATTGTCAACGAGAATGTTTAAAGAAACATTGCTAGTTATTTCTTTTAGTGGTAAAATGGATATAAATGTCATTTTTTTGTATGTACATATAAATCAGCAATTAAGCCATCCAATACAAAACAATTGCATACTGAATAAGACCTGGATTACAAGTGGAGCGCTACATTTTTTGCGAACCCGCAAATGGGCAAAATTACACACTTGCGGGCGTGCAATAAATAACCAGCCATTACAAGTGGCTGTTTTTGCTACTGTAAACATTTGAATGCACTTTAATTATTTAGTGTGCTATTTTCTATAATTTAAATTGTAGTGTTTTAACTCTCCCCAGAAAGACTAAATTAAATTCCACGAAATGCAGAACCATAACACTCCTACATGCTCCCCAGTGATTGGTTGATTTGTGCAGGAACTTGTTTTTATTGTTTTCTAATTGGTGAAAGTAAATGAAGTACATTAATTAACAATAATTAAGAGATTCTTCAGGTGGCTTCAAAAGCTGCATTTAAAAATATAAATAAGTGAGTCTTAAAGGCACAGTTCCAAAAAAAATTTCATGATTCAAATAGGGTATGTAATTTTAAACAACTTTCCAATTTACTTTTATCCCCAATTTTGCTTTGTTCTCTTGGTATTCTTAGTTGAAAGCTAAACCTAGGAGGTTTATATGCTAATTTCTAAGACCTTGAAGGTCGCCTATAATCTGAAAGCATTTTGATGATTTTTCACCACTCGAGGGCGTTAGTTCATGTGTTTCATATAGATAACATTAAAGGGCCACTTAACCCAAAATCTTTCTTTCATAATTCAGATAGAGAATACAAATTTAAACAACATTACAATTTACTTCTATTATTTTTTTTGCTTCATCTTTTAGATATCCTTAGTTGAAGAAAAAGCAATGCACATGGTGAGCCAATCACACGAGGCTTCTATGTGCAGCAACCAATCAGCAGCTACTGAGCATATCTAGATATGCTTTTCAGCAAAGAATATCAAGAAAAGAAAACAAATTCGATTATAGAAGTAAATTAAAAAGATGTTTAGAATTGCATTCTCTTTCTAAATCATGAAAGAAAAAAATGTGGGTTTCATGTCCCTTTAAGCTCATGCACGTGAGGTTACCTAGGAGTGAGCACTGATTGGCTAAAATGCAAGTTTGTCAAAAGAACTGAAATAAGGGGGCAGTTTGCAGAGGCTTAGATACAAGGTAATCACAGAGGTAAAAAGTGTATTATTATAACTGTGTTGGTTATGCAAAACTGGGGAATGGGTAATAAAGGGATTATCTATCTTTTTAAACATCAAAAATTCTGGTGTTGACTGTCCCTTTAAATGTTTTAAAACATTTATTTTGCACGTAGATTTTTTGCAATGCAGTATCTATTTTGAATGCATAAATGAAAAAAAAGATAATGCCACTTTATGTTCTTCAAATAGGTTAAATGCGTAGTCTAAGTTGCACTTCTGAAACACCCATATATCTGTTCCAGGTGAGTATATAGCCTGTGTATCTAAATAGTGTAAGCTATTTATTTATACCAGTAACAGGCTTATTTTTCCTTCATACAATATAAAGAGGATATTTAAAAATACACTAAGGTTTTTTTTTATTTTTTATTTATGAAAATTAGATGTTTCTGTGCTCAATAAATCTATACTGTTCTTGTCAGATTGGTGGAAATTTGTTCTGCAATACACACTTTTATACTAGTTTCAATTGCAAAGTAAACACTATTTGCAAACATTTACATAAAATATTTTAATATCTTTAGTTACTTCTTTTTCCAATGCAGGTAAGAAAAATGTAATTTTTTTTGGCAACCAGTGGTTAAAAGATTAAATATTTGCCAAGAAATATTAAATTATATACATACCAACAGTTCTTTATAAAAGTATCTTTCTCCCTTGAATATTGCATATTATTGTATTTAAAATAGTTTTTATTTGCACTGTTACATTTTGTAGCTTTTATAGTGTTTGAAGATTTCAAAAGAATTTTCCAAAACACACTCTAAAAGAGATTTCTGACTCGAATGCTCTCCAATGTCTCATCTGACGGTATCTGATAACTTTAATGATACAAAGAACGTTATAGGACATTGATAGCCTTAGGCATCCAAGAAAGCACAGGCAGACAATCATTTATATATTTCTCATGCTGGTCCACATCACAACTGATAAAGAACCCAACTTAACCCCAAACCAAGAACACTTAGCTTTTGCAGACAGTTTAAATGATCAAGAAGACCTATAAGAGAGCAGAGAATGATATGGGATAGCAGATACAAATTGCAATATTAAACTTTAAGTGGACTAATGACACAATTCAGGCTTGGAAATAGGGGAGGACATTTCACTGAAAACTAAAAAGACAGCTCAACAGCTGAAGATGAACGCTTCACTCCTACACAGAAAATCATGAAAAACAGTTTAAGGATCCTTGTAAAAAAAAATAGCATTAAATGCTACTGGAATCTCAGTACTAAAAAACGACAAAGAGAACATCTCAGTAGTTTCCTATACATTATTAGCATGATGTAACCCATATTTAGAAACTGAATTTGACAGCCTAGGTGAAGAAACTCTTCCTATTTCCTTGTTTTATATTTTTAAAATATAATTTATTTTTGACAAAGTGTAGACAATTTATAACACCCCAGGGTGGCTTGTATGTGGATTTCCTCATTGATTATTTATTAAGGCCTAGATTCTGGGTGGAGCACAATATTGCGCTTTAGCGAGCATGATGTTTGTGCTCCACTTAGTAATATTAGCGCACGTAAATGTGCGCTGATATTACAAGTTAGACACAATGCGAATGCGACTTTGCGTTCACATTGCCTGGAAGCCTTGCGCTCACAAGAGCCCGCTTCCAAAGGCTCCATTGGGAGCCTCGTTCTCATGCCATGAGACACGGCAAACCACCTAGCACAGCTTAGGGGGGAATTCGCTCAATGTTAGGCAACAAAATAAAAATATATATGTATATGAATATATACATATATACTTATGTGTTTTTATGTGTATATACACATATTAACACATAAATATATATGTATATAAGCATATATATTTTAGTGAAAACACAGTCCCCATTCACCGCAATGTAAAAACACTTTCAGTGCCGTTTTTATTCAAACACCCCACATTCCCTCACTTTAACCCCTTATAACTGCTTTTTTTTGTTTAAATAAAAATGCCCATCTTTATTTTTTTTACGTTAACTACTGTACAATTTATTTTGAGGGCAATTGGGGCACATTTTATTCATTAACCAGATGTCTGACCTCTGGTTAATTGCGCTAAGCGCAAAGTGAAACAGCTTGCTTGCGGGTGCACATTAACATAGCAATCAAAACCCTTAATGTGGTCTGAACTTCATCAAAGTCACAATTATAAACAAACAGAAATCTGACAAAACTAATAAACACATCAAAATCTGTTAATTCTAATGTTTTTTATCGAACTGTCCAGGGAGCTATTCTGATTCAGTTTGCCGGGAAAGTCTGGCAATGTTTCTATTTCTTTTTCCTGGCCTGTATTGAATGAACAAGTTAAATGGCTTCAAGGCTAAACTCCACTGCAGCAGGCGTCCATTGTCCCCAGCAACTCAGTTGAGCCAAACCAGGGGGTTGTGGTCTGTGAGGATGGTGAAGGACCGACTTATTATTATTATTATTATCAGGTATTTGTAGAGCGCCAACAGATTCCGCAGTGCTGTAAACATAGTCGGTGTACAGGATAGCTTTTGTAGGGGTCAAGTGGGTATAGGGCCCTGCCGAGAGTTTCACTGTTGTAGTCGGCTCTTATGAAGCGATCTGTAAACAGCTGGACCCATAGGCTTACACTCTAAGGGGTTCAAGGGGAAAGCAATGGAGTTAGGAAAGGTTAGTGTTGGTTGTATGCATCCCTGAATAGTAGAGTTTTTAGGGAGTGCTTGAAGCTGTTAAAACTAGGGAAGAGTCTTATGGAGCGAGACAGGGAATTCCACAAGATGGGGGCCAGTCTGGAGAAGTCCTGTAAACGGGAATGTGAGGAAGTAACAAGAGAGGAGGAGAGGAGGAGATCCTGAGCTGATCGAAGGGGACTGGAGGGAGAGTATCTAGAGACAAGTTCTGAGATGTAGGGGGAAGCAGTGCAGTTGAGAGCTTTATAAGTCAGGGTGAGGATTTTATGTTTAATCCTAAAGGCAAGAGGAAGCTAGTGAAGGGATTGGCAGAGAGGTGCAGCAGATGAAGACGAGTAAGGAAGATGAGCCTAGCAGAGGTATTCATAATGGATTGTAAAGGAGCTATGCGGCAGCTAGGTAGACCAGAGAGGACGGAGTTGCAGTAGTTGAGGCGGCAAAGGATGAGAGAGTGGATTAAAATCTTGGTTGTATCTTGTGTAAGGAAATGTCTAATTTTAGTGATGTTTTTAAGGTGGAAGCGGCAGGCTTTAGCCAAGGACTGAATGTGAGGAGTGAAGGAAAGATCTGAGTCAAGTGTGACCCCAAGACATCGGGCATGCGGGGTAGGGGTAATGATGGAATTATCAACAGTTATAGAAATTTTGGGGGTGGAGACAATGGAAGAAGGGGGAAAAATAAGGAGTTCAGTTTTGGAGAGATTTATCTTAAGATAGTGAGAGGAAATCCAAGATGAGATGTGAGAAAGACAGTTAGTGACACGGGTTAGTAAGGAAGGAGGTAAGTCTGGTGCAGAGAGGTAGATTTGGGTGTCATCGGCATACAAATGGTATTGAAATCCATGGGACTTTATTAAGGAACCTAGTGATGACGTGTAGATTGAAAAGAGAAAGGGACCAAGGAAAGAGCCTTGAGGTACCCCAACAGAAAGTGGTAATGGGGCATAAGATGCTCCGGAGAAGGCTACACTAAATGTACGGTTAGTCAGATAGGAAGAGAACCACGAGAGAGCTGTGTCACAGATGCCGAAGGATAGGAGGGTTTGGAGCAGAAGAGGGTGGTCAACAGTGTTAAAGGCTGCAGACAGGTCAAGGAAGATAAGCAGAGAGAAGTGGCCGACTGTATAGGTATGGCTGATGCTTCTTCAGGGCCCACACCAGGGCCAGGCACTCTCTCCTCCGCCATGTAGCCTTCTTCCCTGGGCAACAGCTTCCTGCTGATATAGGCTATGGAGTAGTCCTGGCCGTCGTCGTCCACCTGACTCAGTATTTCTCCCAACCCGAACATGGAGGCATCTGTGTGGACACAAAAACATTTGGTTAGGAGCGGCCAGGACAGGGGCAGAAATCAAAGCTGTTTTGAGGCTTTGGAAGGAGGACTCACATTCTGTCAGGGGAATCGTTTTCAGGTTAGATCAGTCATGGGTTTGGCCAGGGCACTGTAGTTGAGGACAAATTTGTGGTAGTACCCTGCGGTCCCTAGGAAAGCTAAGACTTGGATCTTGGTCTTGGGTGTTGGCAGGTTCAATCTTGGCCGGCTCTGGTCACTGCTTTCTACAGCCCACCCGGTGTCTAAGATACTGGAACTCTGAGTGCCCTATCGTGCATTTGTAGGGTTTCAGGGTCAGACCGGCGGCCCTGATGCAATTTAGAATGATGCCTAAGTGGTCCAGATTGTCCTCTCAGGTGTTGCTGTATATCGCAATATCATCCAGGTAGGCGCAGGCATAATCCTGGAGGCCATCCAGGAGGTGATCTACCATCCTATGGAAGGTCGCCGGAGCATTTTTCATCCCAAACGGCAAGACCTTAAACTGGTATACGCCAAAGGGGGTGATGAATGCCGACTTTGGCATGGACCCTGGATCCAAGGGGATCTGCCAGTATCGCTTGCAAAGGTCTAGAGTTGTCAGGATGTTGCTACAGACAATCTGGTCTAGTAGGTCATCAACCCGGGGCATGGGGTAGGCATCGGTCATGGTCCGGTCATTGAGTCTATGGTAGTCTATGCAGAATCTGGTGGTCCCATCCCGCTTGAGTACCAGCACCACCGGGGAGGCCCAGGGACTGTTGGATGGTTCAATAACACCTAGGTCCAGCAGCTTCCTGAGCTCACTGTGCATAATTTCCCTAATTGCATTGGGAACCCTATATGCCAGCTGTCGCAGAGGTACCTGCCCCAGGGGGCTACACTTGGTGTACTGCCGCCATGGTGTATCCAGGGGTAGTGGAGAACATCTTTCTCCGGATCTCTAGCATGTGCCGCACTTGCCCCTTCTGCCTAGCCTATAGCCTCTTGTCCGGCTGTATGTCCTCTACACCTGGGGGCACCTTATCTCGCACTGGGATCTCCGGCATGGGAAGACTCTCGGAGTCCTCCATAACCGGAGCACAGATGGCGGCTACATCCATGGCTCTTTCCTGGTATGCCTTCAGCATGTTCACAGGAAAGTTCCGGAGGACACGGTCATCATTTAGCTACCAGGTAGGTTGTGTCATTCAGCTGCTCTACCACTCAGTTGGGTCCCTGCCAGGAGGCCTGTAGCTTGTTTGCTTTGAAAGGCTTTAAGGCTAGGACCTTCTGCCCCACTGCTAGGGTTCGGTTATGGGCATTCCAGTTGTACCATTGCTTCTGCCTACCTTGAGCGACTTGAAGGTTCTCTCGCACCCTCTCAGCAAGGTCCTTCAGTCGATCCCTGAATTCTAGAATGTACTCTACAATGGAATGTCCTTCCTCACTGGCTAACCCCTCCCAGTGGGCTATCAATAGGTCTAGGGGTCCCCTTATCTTCTGGCCATACACTAATTCAAAGGGGGGGGGAACCCAGTGGATTCCTGGGGCACATCTCGGTATGCAAACAGGAGGTGTGGCAGGTATCTCTCTGTCATGCCGCACTGTTGCTAGGGGTGCGGCGTCCTCTCCATGCTCGTTGCCTAGGGCTGTGTCGGCTCAGTATGTGTGCGGCGCTGACGTCATCGCTGCACGCTAAACGGGCAGCAAACGACCTGTCACTGCCCAAGTATAGTTGCTACTTCGTGTGCTCCTGGGAGTGACAGATCGTTTGCTGGATTATACCTTGTTACTGAATGTAAAGATTAGGTGAAGGAATTCACCCAAATGGTTCAAATAATCATACATAGACAACTATAATCTTAAGCCTATGTATTGTAGGGAATAAATCCCATATATTTAAATAGTATGGGGGGTGCTCACTATCCTATAAAATATATCCAAAAAAAGAGAGAGAGGAGAAAATGGATAGTCCAGAGCACTCAGTACATTACTAAATATTGTGTGAGACTGTATAAATCAACAGTGAGGCTAGGTGGGAGCTGGTTAAAAATAATAAAACTTAGCTTTTAATAAATGTATAGTTAAAATATCAAAAGTATAAAATCAAGTAAAATTGTTATTAGATAATTAGGAAAGCAGACTTGCCCAGATATATACCATTTTGTGTGTGATATATATATATATATATATATATATATATTCAAGGGATTGTCTGGCAGAGAAGCACCCAAAAATGCTTGCGGATTGCACAGATAACTAATCTAAAAAGCCATTAGCATGGCGAAATGCGCATCAGGCGCTTCTTCTGAAAGCCTCTACTTGCCTTATGTGTGTTTGTCAATTTTTTGAGTGATTTCGACAGATAGATGCCTTTATGCACCAGTATAGAGTTATATGATATGTAAATCCTGACTCCTCACTGGGACTCTGACAGACGTTGCACCGCTCCAGTATTGCACTAGTACTAGATAATTGTTTTGAGGTCAATCCTCTTTTTAGATTTGTTATCTGTGCAATCTGCGAGCATTTTTGGGTGCTTCTCTGCCAGACAATCCCTTGAATATATATATATATATATATATATATATATATATATATATATATATATATATAATCACAAACAATATGGTATATACCTGGGCAAGTCTGCTTTCCTAATTATCTAATAACAATTTTACTTGATTTTATACACATTAGTAGTGTCTTTTGATATTTTAACTATACATTTATTAAAAGCTAAGTTTTATTATTTTTAACCAGCTCCCACCTAGCCTCACTGTTGATTTATAAAGTCTCACACAATATTTAGTAATGTACTGAGTGCTCTGGACTATCCATTTTCTCCTCTCTCTCTTTTTTTGGATACCTTGTTACTGAACCCTGCCTGTCTCACTACTCTAACTGGTTAACCCCTAATCTGCTGGACTGATACTTGTTACTGAACCCTGCCTGTCTCACTACTCTAACTGGTTAACCCCTAATCTGCTGGACTGATACTTGTTACTGAACCCTGCCTGTCTCACTACGCTAACTGGTTAACCCCTAATCTGCTGGACTGATACTTGTTGCTGAAACCTTGCAAGTCTTACTACGCTACCTGGTTAACCCCTGAATTGCTGTCTGCTTTTCTGTTGCTGTATCCTGTCTGCCTTATTTGCCTTGTGCTGTCCAGCCTGTGTTGAGTGCCGCTCTCCTCATTTGCCTGATACTCTCTACTCTGGGATATTCCCTATCATTCCGGCTCAACGCCGGGATAACAAGACTACTGGCCGAGTTTGGTCTGATAGAGGAGTATCCCACGAGCCTTACATTATACTTGGGCCATTGAACCAGAGGAGGTGGCACGAACTGTTTATCTCCAAGGAACCCATACTACACAACTGCATAATATGGATTCCAAGCTGGAAGCTATCACCACTCAACTCTCCTTACTAGTAACATTGAGGAGTACCACTCCTGTTGTTACACTGCCAGTCCCTGCTCCTAGTACTGTGGCTTCTCCCTCTGCTTCTGGAAGCATACACCAGATACCTTTGTCTACAAGTATGAAGGTACTACGGAATACAGGAGTTTACTTAACCAATGCAAGCTGCACTTTCGTAATGATCGCCACACCTTTCAGTCTCACCAGTCAAGGGTCACCTTTATCATTTCCTTGCTGAAAGACAAGGCCCTAGCCTGGGTCTCTCCTCTTCTGGAACAGGACGCTCCACTCCTGTATGATGCTGATGATTTCATCTCTGCTTTTTCTGCTGTGTTTGGGACTTCTGGCCGTACCTCTTCTGCGGAATATTCCCTCCTGGATCTTCGCCAGGGCAACAGACCCGTGGCTCAGTTTACCGTGGAGTTCTGCACCTTGGCACTTGAAACCACTTGGGAAGGCAGTGCTCTCAAGGCAGCCTTCAGGAGGGGTCTGCATGAATGCATCAAGGATGAACTCACCTATCAGGATATTCTTTCTTCTTTGGAGGACTTTATAGCACTTTGTATCAGCCTGGACTCTCGCTTTCAGGAGAGACAAGCGGAGAGAGACCGAAATAGGAGGGTCCTCCCTTCCCGTCCCCCTGTTCATTCAGCTCAGGTGGTATCCTCTACCCCTTCTGCTGCTCCAGTTACCTCAGTGGAGGAACCCATGGACCTCTCCTCCTTCAAACCTTCAGAGTCCAAGAGACAAAGAAGGATACTGAGACTATGCTTTTATTGTGGCTCTAACTCCCACCAACTAAAGGAAAAGCCAATGCTTAGAGGATAACACAGGGGTAGCTCTAAGCATGATCTCTACCAAACCCCCTCACTCCTCTCGGATCCTGGTACCTGTTACCCTTACCGTCCTTCAGAATACTGTCCACACTCAGGCCTTCATTGATTCGGGGGCAGCTGGCAACTTCCTGTATCACCATTTTATGATTCAAGCTGGTCTACCTCTTCTACAAAAAAGACATTGTCTCAAGATAACTACCCTGGATGGCTCCCACCTTGGTTCAGGTTTTATCCATTTTGAGTCAGCACCCCTGACGCTGATCGTCGGTGTTCTTCATACCGAACAGCTCCAGTTCGAGGTCATTCATTCCCCAGCTCAGCCTGTCATTCTAGGCATCCCTTGGCTTTGCTTACACAATCCACAGTTCGACTGGGCTGAGGGACAACTGGCTTCTTGGGGTGCCTCCTGTTTCCACTCATGCCTTGCTAAAGTCACTCTCCTGCTCTACGTTCCCATAGCCAGCATCCTGACTCCCTCAATCCTTCCTTTGGTATATGCAGACTTTGCTGATGTGTTTGAGAAAAAAGCAGCCAATGTGCTGCCACCCCAGCGTCCCTCTGACTGCAAGATCGACCTCCTTCCCGGAGCCCCACTTCCTAAAGGCAGGACGTATCCACTCTCCAAGGCTAAAACCAAATCCATGGAGGAGTACATCAAAGAGAACCTAGCTAAAGGTTTCATTCACCCGTCTTCCTCTCCTGCTGGGGCTGGCTTCTTTTTTGTTGGTAAGAAGGATGGTGGGTTTAGACCCTGAATTGACTACAGGGCCTTGAACAACATAACCATCAAGAATCGCTATCCCATACCACTGATCACCGAATTGTATAACTCACTCCAGAATGCTCGCTTCTTCACTAAATTGGACTTATGTGGGGCATACAATTTAATTCGCATATATCCAGGCCACGAATGGAAGACTGCCTTCAACACAAGATCGGGGGATTATGAATACCTTGTAATGCCTTTTGGGCTATGCAATGCCCCTACAGTCTTCCATCTTTCTCACTACTCTAATTGGTTAACCCCTAATCTGTTGGACTGATACTTGTTACTGAACCCTGCCTGTCTCACTACTCTAACTGGTTAACCCCTAATCTGCTGGACTGATACTTGTTACTGAACCCTGCCTGTCTCACTACGCTAACTGGTTAACCCCTAATCTGCTGGACTAATACTTGTTGCCGAAACCTTGCCTTTCTTACTACGCTACCTGGTTAACCCCTGAATTGCTGTCTGCTTTTCTGTTGCTGTATCCTGTCTGCCTGCACTCCAGATACAGGCGCAGACAACTGCAGTATCTGATACATTGGAAGGGTTACTCTGTGGCAGACCGTTCCTGGGTCCCTGACCGTGATTTGCATGCTCCATCTCTGGTCTCCAAATACCATGCTGCTCACCCTTTGAAGCTGGCTCTGGTTCCCGGAGGGAACCCTTGAGGAGGGGGCTATGTCACGCCGCGCCATTGCTAGGGGCGCGGCATCCTCTCCATGCTCGTTGCCTAGGGGTGTGTCAGCTCATTATGCGTGCGGCGCTGCTGTCATCGCCACACGCTCCTGATGCCGGCTGGTATCTTGGCGCCTTACCAAAGGTAATCAAACGGGCAGCAAACGACCTGTCACTGCCCAAGTATATGTGCTACTTTGAGTGCTCCTGGGAGTGACAGATCATTTGCTGGATTATACCTTGTTACTGAACCCTGCCTGTCTCACTACTCTAACTGGTTAACCCCTAATCTGCTGGACTGATACTTGTTACTGAACCCTGCCTGTCTCACTACTCTAACTGGTTAACTTCTAATCTGCTGGACTGATACTTGTTACTGAACCCTGCCTGTCTCACTATGCTAAATTGTTAACCCCTAATCTGCTGGACTGATACTTGTTGCCGAAACCTTGCCTGTCTTACTACGCTACCTGGTTAACCCCTGAATTGCTGTCTGCTTTTCTGTTGCTGTAAACTGTCTGCCTTATTTGCCTTGTGCTGTCCAGCCTGTGGTGAGTGCCACTCTCCTCATTTGCCTGATACTCTCTGCTCTGGGATATTCCCTATCATTCCGGCTTGACACCGGGATAACAAGACTACTGGCCGAGTTCGGTCTGATAGAGGAGTATCCCACAAGCCTTACACTCTCCCAATCTTTGTGAGAGGCAGAGAATGTCCTAAGCAACTGCTTCAGGGTCCCATTGACCCTCTCACACAACCCAATTAGTCTGGGAGTGGTATGGAGCACTGTGCAGGGGTTTTATCCTGCACAGTCTCCATAGCTGCCGGATGAGCTCCACCGTGAACTGAGTTACTTGATCGGAGAGCACTTTCCTGGGAAAACCTACCCTGGTAAATATCTGGAGCAGTGCATCTGCCACTGTCTCCCCCTGGACATTAGACAGAGGGATCGCCTCCGGGCAGGTACCGGTGGCATAATCTACCACTGTCAGTATATACTTTTTCCTGGAAAGGCCTGGGACGGGGCAATGGACTAATAATATCTATGGCAACCCAGCTGAAGGGTTTGTCAATGATAGGGAGGGGGTGTAAAGAGACTTTGGAGTGGTCCCCTGTCTTTCCTACGTCACAGGTCCTACAATACTACCTAATATCGTCTGTAACACCTGGCCAAAAGAATTTCTGGGTCAGTCTATGATGGGTCCTAGATTTCCCTAGATGTCCTGCTAGGGGAATGTCATGCCCTATCCGAAGCAGGTTGTACGATACTTCTGCGGTACCACCAGCTGGTGTTCAGGTACTGGCCCCTTTTTTCTCTCAGAAATCCTGTACAGAAGCTCCCTTTCCCATTCAAAACGTTCCCCTCCAGGGGGCCTTTGGGGTAAGTCCCTACTCATTCATGGTAATCGGCTAGGGTCGGGTTGCTCAATGGGGGGATGCCCAGGGGAGCTGGTCAGTGGGCAGGGCAGGAGTCGGGGTGGACTGGCTTACCTGGGTCCCCAGATCATGCGCTGTGGCCTGGCGTCTGGCTTGCTGATGGGTGGTGTCAGGGCAAACATCCGTGGGGTTATCCCACACAAAGGCTGAAGCAAGGTGGCCGAGGTTGTTTCCCAACAAGACCTCGTGGGGAGATGGCTCATGATCCCTACTTCCACAGCACGGGTGCCGGCACCCCAATCCAAGTGCACCTGTGCAGTAGGGATCTGCAGTACTGTACCCCCAGCCACACAAACTGCCAGGGATCTCCCGGTGTGGTCCTGAGGTGGGGACCAGGTGTGGCTGGGCAAGGGTAAATGGGTCTCCACTGTCTCATAATTCCCGGGCTGGTGTGCTTTTGATCCAGATGTCCTGGCGATGGTGCTGCCAGTTGTCGCCAGTTGTGGGGTTCACCTCATGCAGGACCCCAAGCTCTTCCTCTGCCCAGTCGGCATAATCTGTAGGACCCTCTGCATCCAAACAGTGGGCTGCAGCCAGGTAACCTCCAGCCAGAGCTCTTGGCCACTGAGCCGGAGGGGGATTCCTTGGCCTCCACTCTGGGCACTCTCGTCTCATGTGGCCTGCCCATCCACACTCATAGCACCCCTGGGATGAGCTGGGTCCTGAGAGGCAGATAGGTGCTGGGCCAAGTCTGGGGGTACTGGGTAGGCACCGGAGGGCGGTCAAAGAAGGGAGCGGAGCTAGTCACTGGTCGGGGCTCAGGGATGGTCTGGCACCGGGCATCCAAGTATTGATCAGCCAAGATGGCTGCCTGGTCGGCCGTTGTAGGCCCCTTATCTTTGACCCAGTCCTGGACCTCTGCCGGGGAGTGGTTGTAGAAACAAAATTAGGTGGGTAGTGAGGTAGTGATAAAGAGGTCAGTATCAATTATATACTAGATTTGGTACATCATTTATTTCCAATAGACGATTATCCCCTGGCAGTATATTTTGGCTTTAGGAACTCCCTTAACAATTCAATTTGGGGCATAGTGCATTAAACATGAGTGGTTTGCCTCCCTCACATAGTTTTGATAACACTGTATTTGCCTCTACTAGTTTGTATTTTGTAAGCTTTTGAGTATAACGTTAATTATTTCCTCTTGTCATAGGCTCTTATGCGTACTATACACAGATGATGTTTTTATACACACATTACTTTGTACTGGATCTAGTAATATGTTTTTCAATGCATACTTTACATGGGGATATATATCCTTAGGGTTAGCCAATGTTTTAGCCATTTCATTATGTGCTCATTTGATTAATGCCATTAACATGTTTTTTGCAGCATAGTGGCCTTAGTTTGCTGTGACCACGCACCACCCATTGGATCTGTGTTATCGATTGGGTCTTCCTTTTACTGTTATGAGCACTTTGGCAGTGAACGGTGCGTTGCCATGGCAATGATGATGCTGGCTGCTGATTGGGCCTAGTAGGTATGTGCCCTTTCATGAAGTACTTGGATTATGTTTTCTGATCAGGCTGTAACCGTTCTGTAAGTAACAACGGCTTTACAGAGTCCCATTTATGTATAACAGGTTTTCTTGCATTGTCTGTATAGTATATGAAATTTGCTGTATAGTGATTAAGTTGCGGTCAAAGTAAGATACGCATGCTAACATGCTAATGTGCATTTCATTGTTTGCCTGTTCCTCTATGTTGTGCCTATTCTCTCAATCAGACCATATTGTTCTAGTTACATGATACATGTCACATATATCTCATTCACATGCACTTATTATTAAGCTCAGACAGATTTGTGCATTAGCTTTTCTGTAATTGATTACACACTATATTTGTTTACTATGTGATTGGGTGGTTACCATGACTACCTATTGGCATTTTTTTGGTCCTAATTGGGGGGTGGGGTTTGTGTAATGTTTGCTATATATTGTTTACACTTTGTATACACTGTGTCTGAGGAAGGCGATACTTTGTCCCCGAAACGTCACTACTTTCACAGTAAAATATTTTTTTTTTAAATATATATATATATATATATATATATATATATATATATATATATATATATGTGTGTGTATGTGTATATACATATTAAAATATGTATGTCCAATATTAAAAATAATTAGAATAATTCACGCTCCACTTTGCACCAAATATGTCGCTATTTTCTATATTCTCAATTAGTCCTGCTCAGAAAAATAATACATTTACACTATATACAATAATGTTCTAAAGAGAAATGTGGTTGTTCGTGGACAGTAATGAAAATATATAAATAAAGTTGTGAAAAACCAGAATAGCCATGACATCGATGAATGTTAGTTAACACCAGTCTGATGCCCTTCGCACCGTACTTGATGCACGTGTTTTTGACGGCTTTTTTGATAAATAAGGAGATCGTATTCAGATCCACGGCCGCAATGTTTAGCGAGCGTATTGACGCCCGCGAATGCAACATAGTTGATGCTTTGATAAATATGGCCCTATGTATTTACTGTAAAAAATTGGCATTCCAATGTTCTGCATATAGCAGGATATATTCTAGGTATTTTTAAATAGATATTCCTATATCTATTTGTATATATCTTTGCCTAAATATAATCATCTATATATTTAGGTATAGATATATATTGTACCAAAATACCATCATATATGCATAGAAATATGTTTTTATGAATTAATAGAACATATTCTGCTATGTGAAGAACAGTGGAAAGTGAAATATTCATATTTTCATGTCGGGTTAGCATACTTGAGAATATGCAATCGTTTATGCGTGCAAGTAGGGTGTTTTTGCTCCATTGACTTCTATGGGGGTAAACATTATTCTAAGTTCATCTTTTTATGCACATTGGGTTAGCGTGCAAGAGAAAAAAGTTGACTTTTAACTTGTAATACGAGCGCTACTTGACGCGTGCAAAAGGCTTACTTCTAGCGGGGTTAGCGCTTGAGGGAGAGCATTAAATATTGCTCCACTTGTAATTAATTTATAAATCCAGGTAACTCCAAAGGGTTCAAAAACTGTCTTTCAACTGTATAAAATTAATGGGACAGTCAACACTCAAAATAAACTTGCTGGAATAAATTACTAACAACACAATTATTGAAAACATTCTTATTCGCATCCCCTAGTCCAAACTGAATGTCTTTTTTAAAAAAAACAACAACTGCCGTTCTAAGCAAAAAATGGATCTCAAACTCCTCCTAAGTTTATGTCACCATCAAGCTCATTCTAACTGCAAATCACATGAGTGTCGGCCACGGCGACTCCTGAGCGGTCACGCCTAATTGTGCATGCTTATATCGTATGTTTCATCAGTAGCAGCCTCTTTATACATGGAACGAGTATAAACTGATATCCAAATCAAAGGCAAAGCCGCGCAAAGGAAAAGGAGCAGCGTACAACTTCTGGATTAGCAGTGGGACTGGTGCAACACTAAAATACATCCCCCCCTCTTCCTGCAGTGAAAAAAAAATGGACACTATGCACATGCATAGCTTGTTATAATCTTTGGCGGGCACGAGAGAATTTGAAACTAGCCCTGGGGAAGAAGAAGATGAGAGGAGGAGTTATTGAGCCATGTTTTTTTTCCAAACGGCAGTTTTTTTTACAAAAGCGATTCAGTCTGGACTAGAGGATGTGAATAAGGATGTTTGCAATAATCGTGTTGTTAGTAATTTATTCCAGCAAGTTTATTTTGAGTGTTGACTGTCCCTTTAACTTAATGTTGGATCATCTTTCCAGATATTATTTTTATACCCTACAGATAAAGGAACAGGATTCCAAGTCAGGCCTATATTTTAGTTTGCAATTTGTAATGCTCAGAGGCACAGCAGGGTCCATGCTATCCCTACCTTTCGTCAGGAAACCAAGAAACCAAATGGTAACAAAAAGTGTAGGGTTAAAAAACAAATAGAATTTATTGAAATTAAGAAGAAACAAAATAAAAAGACAACAATAGAAAAACCCCTACCATAGTCAGAACTAAGCCAGGGAACAGATGCCAAAGTAGGTAGTCAGGGACCACAGAGAGCAGAAACAATAGGAACAAATTCCAGAGTCAGGAACCAGGGAATCAGTCAGCCAAAGCCAGGGTCAACACGGAGAATCAGAACAAAAAACAGAAGTGCACTTGGTAGACTGATGCAAGGGGGGAGACAGAGTAGACAGGGTGATGGTCACATAGTAAATAGACTTTACATCTCTGCCAGTGGTTGCAGTAGTTGTAGAGTGATGATGTTCACAAGTTTGACTATAAGAGGGCATGTCTGAGGAACGCACAGTGTCAGAAACACTGCAAGAGAAGTCAGCAACTGGCCTGCATTCCAAGAAACAAGGAAGGCTAAGTAACCCTGACACCTTTGTTGTTAGATAGATGGTTGGGGGCATGTAAGTTGGGAAAGGTTGCCTCTGTGAGAACCCAGGGCTGGGAAAGTGTGGCCAGCAGCATGAGATGCATTATATGCCCTGCATCAGATGCACCTTAAAGTGAAGCGCACTTGCAATAGAGATATTTGTATTCTCCTTGTCGGAAGTGCCTTTGCTGGATGGGAGGTGTTAAAATGTTCCTTTCAACACCTGTTTAGTGCTTTGTTATTTCTTATGGAGACCCTGGCAATCTTGCTCAAGGCCTTCCCTTCAAGTTCCTTCCTATCTGAACTGTATTCTGAAGACTGATATACAAGTTAAAGGCTCTTGGAACTGTTCTCTGGTTTATTATATTGGAATCACCTTTTGCTATGATGTACAGCTACTAAAAAAAAACATAACCAAAATAAATGACAGAAAGAGTATATTGAGGTCATGGGGCTACTAGAAAGTAACTAAAGACTTTGGCCCCTATTTATCAACCCATCAACTTACTTGCATTTGCCAGCACCAATACGCTCACCTAAGATCGCCTAACATTGCTGCCACGGACCTGAATACGCTCTCCAAAGTTACCAAAAAGCTGTAAAAAAGCCGCGCACCAAGTATGGGGCGATGAGCAGCGGACTGCTGTTAACTAACAGTCATCAATCTCGCTGCTCTTCGGCTTTTTCCCAGCTTTATTGGTATACTGTCACTAAACACCCACACTATACTATACTGTTTTACCCCTATATCACCACTCCAGGACCCCGCCGCAACTAAATTAAGTTGTTAACCCCTAAACTGCCACTCCCAGAGCCCACCGCCACCTACATTAAGTTATTAAAACCTAATCTGCCCCCTCTACACCGCCGCCACCTACATAACACTTATTAACCCCTAATCTGCCGTCCCCAATGTCGCCACCACTATATTAAATTTATTAACCCCTAAACCTAAGTCTAACCCTAACACCCCCTAACTTAAATCTAATTTAAATAAATATAAATAAAATTACTATCATTAACTACATTATTCCTATTTAAAACTAAATACTAATACTAATAGTTACATTGTAGCCATCTTAGGGTTTTTTTTTTTTTTTACAGGCAAGTTTGTATTTATTTTAACTAGGTAGACTAGTTATTAAATAGTTATTAACTATTTAATAACTACCTAGCTAAAATAAATACAAAAGTACCTGTAAAATAAAACCTAACCTAAGTTACAATTACACCTAACACTACACTACAATTAAATACAATTAACTAAATTACATACAATTAACTAAATTAAATACAATAACCTAAATTAAATTAAATTATCTAAAGTACAAAAAACCCCACTAAATTACAGAAAATAATAAACAAATTACAGAAATTTAAACTAATTACACCTAATCTAATAGCCCTATCAAAATAAAAAAGCCCCCCCCCAAATAAAAAAAACCCCTAGCCTAAACTAAACTACCAATAGCCCTTGAAAGGGCCTTTTGCGGGGCATTGCCCCAAAGTAATCAGCTCTTTTACCTGTAAAAAAAAAAATACAAACAACCCCCCAACAGTAAAACCCACCACCACACAACCAACCCCCCCCAAAAAAAATTACTTAAAAAACCTAAGCTCCCCATTGCCCTGAAAAGGGCATTTGGATGGCCTGAAGATTGACTTACCGGGAGACGTCTTTATCCAAGCTGGGCAGAAGTGGTCCTCCAGATAGGCAGAAGTCTTCATCCAAGCTGGGCAGAAGTGGTCCTCCAGACGGCAGAAGTCTTCATCCAGACGGCATCTTCTATCTTCATCCATCCGGCGTGGAGCGGGTCCATCTTCAAGACATCCGACGTGGAGCATCCTCTTCAGCCGACGACTACACGACGAATGAAGGTTCCTTTAAGTGACGTCATCCAAGATGGCGTCCCTTAGATTCCGATTGGCTGATAGAATCAGCCAATCGGAATTAAGGTAGAAAAAATCCTATTGGCTGATGCAATCAGCCAATAGGATTGAACTTCAATCCTATTCTATCAGCCAATCGAAATTAAGGTAGAAAAAATCCTATTGGCTGATGCAATCAGCCAATAGTATTGAACTTTAATCCTATTGGCTGATTGGAACAGCCAATAGTATTGAACTTCAATCCTATTGGCTGATTGGAACAGCCAATAGGATTGAGCTTGCATTCTATTGGCTGTTCCAATCAGCCAATAGGATTAAAGTTCAATACTATTGGCTGTTCCAATCAGCCAATAGGATTAAAGTTCAATACTATTGGCTGATTGCATCAGCCAATAGGATTTTTTCTACCTTAATTCCGATTGGCTGATAGAATTCTATCAGCCAATCGGAATCTAAGGGACGCCATCTTGGATGACGTCACTTAAAGTTACCTTCATTCGTCAGGTAGTCATCGGCCGAAGAGGATGCTCCGTGTTGGATGTGTTGAAGATGGACCCGCTCCGGGCCGGATGGATGAAGATAGAAGATGCCGTCTGGATGAAGACTTCTGCCGTCTGGAGGACCACTTCTGCCCGACTTGGATGAAGACTTCTGCCCGTCTGGAGGACCACTTCTGCCCAGCTTGGATGAAGACGTTTCCCGGTAAGTCGATCTTCAGGGGGTTAGTGTTAGGTTTTTTAAGGGTATATTGGGTGGGTTTTATTTTTAGGTTAGGGCTTTGGGCTGCAAAAGATCTAACTGCCCTTTTAAGGGCAATGCCCATCCAAATGCCCTTTTCAGGGCAATGGGGAGCTTAGGTTTTTTTAGTTAGTTTGTTTTTTGGGGGGGTTGGTTGTGTGGGTGGTGGGTTTTACTGTTGGGGGTTGTTTTTTTTTTTTTTACAGGTAAAAGAGCTGATTACTTTGGGGCAATGCCCTGCAAAAGGCCCTTTTAAGGGCTATTGGTAGTTTAGTTTAGGCTAGTTTTTTTTTTATTTTGGTGGGGCTCTTTTTATTTTGATAGGGCTATTAGATTAGGTGTAATTAGTTAAAATTTCTGTAATTTGCTTATTATTTTCTGTAATTTAGTGTTTGTTTCTTTTTGTACTTTAGATCATTTAATTTAATTTAGGTAATTGTATTTAATTTAGTTAATTTATTTAATTATATTGTAGTGTTAGGTGTAATTGTAACTTAGGTTAGGTTTTATTTTACAGGTACTTTTGTATTTATTTTAGCTAGGTAGTTATTAAATAGTTAATAACTATTTAATAACTGTTCTACCTAGTTAAAATAAATACAAACTTGCCTGTAAAATAAAACTAAACCCTAAGATGGCTACAATGTAACTATTAGTTATATTGTAGCTATCTTAGGGTTTATTTTATAGGTAAGTATTTTGTTTAAAATAAGAATAATGTATTTAATTATAGTAATTTTATTTATATTTATTTAAATTAGATTTAAGTTAGGGGGTGTTAGGGTTAGACTTAGGTTTAGGGGTTAATAAATTTAATATAGTGGTGGCGATGTTGGGGACGGCAGATTAGTGGTTAAGTGTTATGTAGGTGGCGGCGGTGTAGGGGGGGCAGATTAGGGGTTAATAAGTGTTATGTAGGTGGTGGCGGTGTAGGGGGGGCAGGTTAGGGGTTAATAATATAATGTAGGTGTCGGCGGTGTGGGGGGGCAGATTAGGGGTTAATAAGTATAATGTAGGTGACGGCGGTATTGGGGCAGAAGATTAGGGGTTAATAAGTATAATGTAGGTGGCGGCAGGATAAGGGGCAGCAGATTAGCGGTGTTTAGACTCAGGGTTTATGTTAGGGTGTTAGGTGTAAACGTTACTTTATTCTCCCATAGGAATCAATGGGATATCGGGCAGCAGCGAACATAAGCTTTCGCTGCTTTCAGACTCCAACTGATTCCTATGGCAGGTATGAAAACCAGGTACGCTGGGCCGGAATAGTGGCGAGCATACCTGGTAGAAATTTGTTAACTTGCAAAAATAGTCAGATAGTGCTGAATTTGCATTCGGAACATCTGTAGTGACATAAGCATCGATCTGTGTCGGACTTTGACCGGCGGATCTTATATTACGTCACAAAATTCTACTTTTGCCGGTCTGTAGGCTTTGATAAATAAGGGGAATCAGGCTCGCCACAATTACGCTGCGGAATTCCAGCGTATTTGCGGTTGGCGGCTTGATAAATAGGCCCCTTTGGAACACTGAGGCAACTCTGAATGATCTGAAATTATTAGGCAGTTCACTAACCAACTCTGTTTTTTTGAGGGTTGTGAGAATAGTGTTGACAAAGCTTGTCAAATTGCTTGTATATTCTGTGCCTTAAAAAGTAAAATCCCCCGAGAGAATGACAAAGCTCTGCAGAAGCCAATTTTCATAAATAGGGGGAAAAGAAAACCACATTGTCTAATCACCCATAGTTTACCACCAGTCTCTTTTGGTTTCCACAAAATCAATTTCACCTTCAAGCTTAAGCAGCTGATTGGATGGTTGTGCAGTCTAAGTGTTAGATCCTCCCTTTTCCTTACATGGAGAATAAAGTAAATTCCCCTCATAAGCTCCAAACAAGGTTAGATTTAGAATTATGAATGCCCGTGGGAGGCTAGAACTCTCAGAAAAGAGTGGTTTGCCTCACCTGCTTAAACATCCAGGCAATTAGATTCTGCACAAATTCTGCTTAGATAAATACTCTCAAAATTAGTCAGGTCCTGCTTTTGCTGGCCTTTGAGGGTTGATATGTTCCATGAGGTCTATTGCATAAGTTCCAAGACCTTGAAAAGTCTCTGCTCGAGCTTTTCAAAATGTTCTTTCAGAAGCCCAAGGATTTCAGTCTCCCACAATATACTCCATATTGTTCTGTAATCAGGCAGGACTAGCCTTACTATCGATAATCTACAGTGCTATTAACATTGCTTATGAGATGAGTGGATCAATGATAAGATATACAAATTTCAACAGTCCATCTATGACTGTACACCCCAGGACACTGGTCTGGGGGTGGTGATGTTAGTTTTCATGGTAGGCCACCACCTAGATTTCTTTTTTTTTTTTTTTTTTTTAAAACATTTTTATTGTGTAAGAAAAGAATACACTTACAATGAAAATAACCATAACGTTGTACGTATAGATACTCAGATAAATCGTGTGAGTGAACAGTATTACACAGACAGTTAGGGGGGGGATTGTCCATTGAGAGAGGGCCTTTGATAAAACTAGTGTTTAGGGAAGCTCCCCAAGAGTCAGGTAATATTAGCAGGCACGGTGCTGAAAAGGAGTAGTTTGTTTAAGTTAGTGATGATACATACCACTCATTACCTGGCTTTTCAACAGTTCAATATAACATTTACTTCTCCATCCGGTATCCTTGCAGATAAAGTGCACTCCTCACAAACATAAGCAACATGTAAACCATAACATTTCAAAACATGTGCCCATACGGGCAAAAACAAGAAGGAAAAAGAAAAAGAGAAAAGAAAGAGGAACAAAAAGAGAGATGGTAATAGAGAAAGGGGAAAGGGCGAAGAAGAATAGGAGAAAGGGAAGGCTTAATAATTTGATAAGTTGGAGAGTTGATCCAGAAGGGGGCGGCCCACCCCAAAGCTGCAGAGTCTGTTAGACTGTCTATGAATGTAGAAGGGTCTGCCAGTAAAATTGTATGTTATGGTAAAAGTCAAGACTACCATTCTTAAAGTGTGCGTATTCTTCAATCTCTAGTAGCTCTGATGTGCTATGCAGCCATTCCTGCCGAGTTGGGATCTGGGCAGATTTCCACTTGCGTGCTATAAGTAATTTGGCTCCGTTTAAGCTATATTGTAGGAGTTTCCATTTTATTTTGCATATTTTCTTTGGTTTGTAGTTTAGAAGGGCTGTGATTGGGGGCAGTTCAAATTGTTCTCCCATGATAGTTTTCAAATTATGAGTAATGTCTTCCCAAAATGGGAGTAGTTTCGGGCAGTGCCACCAGATATGGGCCATTGTGCCCGGAAACCCGCAACCTCTCCAACATGTAGCATTAGATTGAGGATATATTCGTTTAAGCCTGTCAGGGGTAAGATACCATCTAAACAGAACTTTGTGGTTAAGCTCCAATATTCTGGGGGAGGAGGAGGACTTAGCAGAGTTATAACATATGTTATCCCATTGCTCTTTGGGTATCGAAATTCCTAAGTCAGTTTGCCAGTTAGAGATATATGAAGATGTGGGTAGGGTAAGGGTGTCATCTAACAGTCTTTTAGTGATGGACAGTGAACCTCTGGGCGTTACTCCCTCCAGACAGAGTCTTTCAAATTTCGTCAGTTCCCTCAATAAATCCTGTTTATGGGGTGATGAGCCTAGTAAATGTGTAATTTGGGCATATTTTAGCCATCGGGAGAAGGTTCCACCGACTAGTTCTGTAAGTTGTGATCTGAGTTTCAATTTTCCTCCCTCAGTCAGGTAAGTGAACGGTATAGTTGGGCCTGTATCAGGGGAGTACGCTTCGTTCAGGATAAGCCCCCTGTGGAATTCCGCATTTATCGGAATTGGTGTCATTGGTGAGATGTATGTCATGAGGCCTTTAGTCTTAAGTCGGGTATTATCCCATGTACGGAAGTAGTGAGCGTAGAGAGGGGAGGTTCTGGATAGTGTGGGTCTACATGTTTGTTTAATCCAACACAGTGGCCCTAAAGTGGGTGAGCGCAACAGGAAGGAGTCTATGGAGGACCATGCTTTTGTGTGTGTGACATCATGCCACTCTAGGATTTTTTGCAGTACAGCTTTGTAGTAATGTGGAATTAGTGGTACCCCCAAGCCTCCCTTGCATAAGGGTTTCGTCAAGATCTTTTTACTAATACGGGGTTTTACCTTTCCACAAATAAAGGAATTTATCATGGATTGTAGTTTAGTCAGGTAATGCAATGGCAGTTGGATTGGTGCAGCCTGAAGTAGATACAGGATTTGGGACAAGGTGGTCATTTTAACTGCCTGGATCCTTCCCCACCAAGACAGGGGTTTCTCCTGCCAGGAATCAAAAATCTTTCCTAAGTTTGTATAATAGTGGTATGTAGTTAAATTTAAACAATTTATTAATAGAGGGGGCCAAATAAATTCCAAGGTATTTGAGTTTATCTTGAAGTAAGGTGTATGAGCATAGGGTTTTGAGATTCTCAAAGCTTTCTTTTGGTAGGTTAATATTAAGGATTTCAGATTTTCTAGCATTGATGGAGAAGTTAGAGTGGGCACTAAATCTCTCAAATTCTGTCAATAAGTGTGGCAGGGACTTATGTGGGTGCGTTAAGAAGGTGAGAACGTCATCAGCATAAAGAGTGAGCTTATACGTGTTGGGACCTAACTGTGGGCCAGTGATATGTGAGTTTCTCCGTATGTGGGCCGCTAATATCTCAATTGATACGGCAAACAGTAGAGGAGACAGGGGACACCCCTGTCTCGTGCCATTTTGGATTCTAAAGCTGTCAGAGAGTGTGTTATTTGCCCTAACCTTGGCGGTCGGGCAGGAGTAGAGGCTAAAGATCCTCCGAAGCATCATGGGTCCCATCCCAATAGCGGTCAGGCAAAGCCTTAAGAAGGCCCAGTCCAGCCGGTCAAATGCTTTTTCAGCATCGGTTGAAATCAGGATGGTAGGTATTTTTGACCGGCCGGACTGCTCAATTAGGTGCAAGACCCTTGTGGTATTGTCCCTTGCCTCTCTTTTTGGAATAAAGCCAGATTGGTCGGTGTGAATAACCTGTGGCAAGATTTTATTCATTCTGGTCGCTAAAATTTTTGAGTAAAGCTTAATATCTGTATTAAGTAAAGATATTGGTCTATAGTTACCCACCTGAGTAGTGTCCTTGTCTGGCTTAGGGATAACTGATATGTATGCCTCAAGGGAGCCCTCTGACCATGTTGTTCCCTTATCTATGGACTGAAATAGAGTTGTTAGATGGGGGATAAGCAGGTTTTTAAATTGTTTATAGTAGGCATTTGAGAACCCGTCTGGACCTGGGCTTTTATGTAAGGGGAGGGAATTTATGGCTGTTGCTACTTCTTGAGGTGTAATGGGGCTGTCTAGAAGTTCTGATAATTCTTTAGGGATGCTGGGAAGAGAGGCGTCTATTATGTACTGTTCTGTGGCTGAGGGCGTTGCAGTTGCTGGGGGGGCTTGTAGGTTATAGAGACTGCTATAGAAGTTTTTAAACTCCTCATCTATTGAGGGGCTGCTTACTAAACTATTCCCCGCGTCGTTCACTATCTTATGAATATGTGTGCTTAGCCTACGCTCTTTAAGAACTCTAGCTAGAGAGGGGCCTATCTTGTTAGACTTAGCCAGGGATGTCTTTTTGAGATATATCACCCTAGTTTGGGCTTCCTTGTAAAGTAGTCTGTTTAAGTCATTTCTGTGTTGTCTCAGGAGGTCAGAAAGGGAGAGGTCGGCGGGTGTTTCTTGGTGTTGTTTCTCTAGGGTGCGTATGGAATGCAGGATAGTCGAGATTTGTGTTCTAAAGTGTTTCACCTGTAAAGCTTTATGTTTGATCAGTTCTCCACGCAGGACCGATTTATGTGCTTCCCAGAGTGAGTGGGGGGAGATGTCAGTTGTGTTATTAATTCTAAAATACTCCTCGATGGTGTCTGCTATGTGTTTGGAGAGTATTTTATTTTTTAGCAATGCTTCGTCTAGCCTCCAAACAAAGGGGGATAGAGGGGCTTCTGACCACTCAAGGTTTATTGACACCATAGCGTGATCTGACCAGCTAGTTGGGGTGATTTCTGCATTCTGAATATGGCCGTATATAGATTGATCAGCTAAAACATAATCTATGCGGGAATAGTTTCTGTGTGGGTTTGAGTAAAAGGTGTAGGTGCGTTGGGAAGGGTGTTTCAGTCTCCATGTGTCAAGTAAAGTCAGGGTTTGAATGAGGGACACTGTGTCAGTGAGTGTTTTAGGGGGAACACTGCTACGTCCCGTCGAACAATCCAAGGTGGGGTCAAATGCTAAGTTAAAGTCCCCTGCTAGAACAAGGGGTCCCTTCAGGTGAGAGAGTATATGACGTTTGAGTGTTTTCAGGAATTTGGTCTGTTTTGTGTTAGGAACATAAATGTTGGTCAGTGTTAACGGCCTATTAAATAGTAGGCCAGTCACTATTATCCATCTACCTCCCGGGTCAGAGACAGTTTCTAGCAGTTGGAATGGTAAGTGTCTGTGGAACAGAATCCCCACCCCTCCTGTTTTTCTGGTATTATGGGAGAATAGAGGGGAAGTGGGTCTCCTGGACGAAGACTACATCTGCTTTTATCTTTTTGAACCACGCCAGGGCTACGGAGCGCTTGGTAGGAGAGTTTAGCCCTTTAACGTTCTGTGTGACTATTGAGACTAACGGAGGCGCCATGATATTCTGGGTATCCAGCGGTTTATGGTGTTTAGCTTAAGTGTATGCAGGTGGATGCTAACGTGTTTACTAAGGGGAATAGAAAGGGTAGTTCTTACCTGAAGCCGCAATTCCTCTCGAAGTGTGCCGCCCCGTCCAGACCAAATAGAGGGGGAAAGTGTAGAGAAGAGAAGGGGGAAGCAAAGGACAGATAGAAGTCTAAAAAAATAAAACACAATGATTAGTAATCCAGTTATAAACTGAACATCAATATTAATACACAAAAAATTATACAAACAGTGCATGAGTATTCTAACAGGAGTACTCATAGGTAGAATAGGGGGGAAAAAGTGGCTGCTACTACGTTTGGTAGCAGGCCGGTTTTCTAATGACGTTATTTTATAGGAACGTGTATTCTGGTAGGTCGTCTAGAAATATGGGCAGCAAATGTAACAAGCCATATGGGAGGTTAATCTCACTTTTGACAGCTAGGATAATCAACAAACCTCATTAACCATATGTAGGGACTAAGTAGGGGGGCAGTAAAACTGGGATTCTAATGTTACTGCTATAAATCTAGATGGCTAGGGACCAGATGTTTATTCTAGGCATGTACAGTACGGCTAATAAAAAGCAGAAAGCAAAACCGCACATTCAATACATTAGTTAAATTTTTTTCAAGTGAGTCAGTCCGGGTTTGAGGATGGGTCTTTGGTCTGTGTTCTGTTCCGTTTGTGGCGTGAGACCTGAGTCCAATCTTGTCATCGTGTTCGCTGGTCTTTAGGTGGAGGAGGCATGTCGGATATGGAGGGAAGAGTAGGGGGCCGAATGCCCAGTTGGGAGCAGAATGATTCCAGATCTTCGGGGCTTCTGTAGATAGCAGAAACATTGTCCTTTACTACTCTGAGACAAAAAGGGAAGCCCCAACGATATGGTATTTTTTGTTCTCTCAGAAGCAACGTCAGGGGTTTAGCCTCCCTCCTCTTTGTTAAAGTCATTTGGCTCAGGTCTGCAAAAAATTGTAAAGCATGTCCCTCAAATGTAATAGGTGCATGTTGTCTTGCTGCAGATAGGATATCCTCTTTATAATTTGTAAATTTCAGTATAATGTCCTGCGGGGGTGCAGGGTCTTTGGGCAGGGGTCTTAAGGCACGATGAAAACGGTCCAGCAGGTATTCTTTACCCCTGACTTCTTGATTTTTGTTTCCCATGAGCTCATTAAACAGTTTCTGGAGAAAGGGCAACAGGTCTGCAGCTTTAATAGATTCAGGGACTCCCCGTATCCTGATGTTGTGGCGCCTGCCTCTATTATCCAGGTCCTCAACCTGATCTTGTAGTTGCTGAATAATATTGGAATTGCAGGTAGAATGTTGGATTTGTTGGTCAAGTAGCCTGTCTGTGCTTTCTAGGCTTTCTTCCAGATTTGCAATTCTATTGCCTATTTCGTTAATTTCTTTTTTAACCTCAGTGAGGCTTGATTTAATCATTGAGCTCACTTGTGCTATGAAGTTGGAGAAATCTTCTTTAGAGGGAAGAGATAGTATATCTGCCTTAGTAAGAATATTGTCTTCTTCCAATGTCATGTCAGTCTCTGCCTGCTCAGGGGGAGATTTTGAAGGAGAAGAGGGAGTGTGTGCAGTGGGGTTATCCATGGCCTTGAAGAAAGAGTGAACTTTAGGTATAACTGCCCCAGTTCCCTTTAATGTTTTTTCAGTTCTGGGCCCTTTCCTAGTAGCCATGAAAGAGCAATGTTAAACAAGGTTTAGATGAAACTATCAGGGTCAGGCTAGTGCCGGGTTGTGAGCTAGGTTGCTGCCCGCTGTGAGGAGACTGGTCACTCTTGGTAAAAATGGAGAGGATTGTGACAAAGAGGGCCTCTGCAAATGATATCTAGATATCCACGTGGCCTGAGTATGGCGGAGATAACTGCCCAATATCGTTGAGGTATTCACTGTGTCTTGGGTTGCGCTCACATATGGTGTGTAACAGACTCATCTATATATATTTTCAAAGGGTTTCATACTCCTTTATGCAGCGGCTCTATATGTATGGCCTTGCGTGGGAGCTCTGAAGGATTTACTCACTGCGGTGTCTGGAGCCGTTGGATTTTGCAGTCACATATTGCCTCAATGTCTGATCGTAATCTCCTGTATTCTGGAGAGGTAAGATGACGGTAATTCAGCCGGACAGGCCTGTGGTTTGAGAATATCGTGGCCTCCGGGTGTTTGTGTCGGACCGCGTGGTCAGCCGCGCTGTGTTAGGAATGCTGATCTTCTTCGGTGATGGCTGTAGGTTAAAACTTCAATTACTCGATCAGTGATGTCAGCGGATGTTCTGTAGCTAAGAGTCACATATATAAGGACGTTCCTAAGCCTTTAAAAGTCTTAATAAAACCGGCCTCACACCGGAGCTCTTTCAGCTTGCGTCCATTTCTGAAGCAGGCTAGCTCCGCCCCCCACCACCTAGATTTCTAATGGTTCTGATAAAGACTGAGAGTTCATGAACACAACAAACTTTAACTAATTTTGCTCTGCAGATATTACGCCATCTGAAAATAGCATTAGCAAATAAAGATGCTGTTAAGTTCAAGGGATAATCGGCTGATGGTTTGTATCTCTTCTGGAGCCTCGAAAAATGCAACTAGTCATGGACACTGCCCAGGCACATCCCTATTTAGACTTATTTTCTTATTTTATAGGTGTGTGCAAAAAGATGAAATGAGTGATTATTTTGTAATGCAAGAGCATAGTTACTTGTGCCCTTACAGCACATGGGCAATATATCTGAGGTATTAGGTTAATTTGGAGTGAAATAAGGATAACAAATTTGGATAGTGTAAATTATGTACAGCTTCTATTTTGCAGTAGATTTGCATACATTCTCATGTCTAACAAGTGCTTAAAACTTTAAACAAATGTTAAAGTTAAATCAAAACCTATTTATGTTCCATGTTCTTCAAATTAAGAAAAATAAATCTTTACCAACTGTAATCTAATGCTATAAACAACTAATTTTGATCACTTGTGATTAACTGAGGCAATATATACATGCAAATATATTTAAAATTATTTAATAAACTCTTTAATTTACAAGTGTCAGACTCCTATGCATATTGTATATCTTATTCCTTATTGCTGGCTGCTGTCTATCCCCTTTACAATCCATAATGAATTCCTCTGATAGGCTGGTCTTCATAATATGTCACTCATATTCATCTCCTGCACCTCTCTGCTAATCCCTTCAAGGTCTTCCTTTAGCCTCCAGAATAAATGACCCTAACATTCAAGGCCCTCAATAACACTGCTCCCTCCTATATAATGACTCACAAAAACAAAATTACCCTAGTGCAATACCGTTTGCGCCTCACTTGTAATCTAGCCCTGTATGTTTATCGGAGGACAAGAATCACCCAATAATTTCAATTACATACTTGGACCTCACAATTCTTTAAATAATTTAAGGCACAGGAGTACAAATAAATAATTGACCAAGTTTCTCCCTGAATGCACTTCTATGTCTTTATAAGGACAGGTTTTATAATATGCCTATTGAGTATTCTCTAAATGCTTACTCTTTGTTTTACTAGAGATAGTACTTAAAATTTGAGTTTACAGACTACTTAATCCTAATTTCAGAGATTGAAATTGTAAATTTGCCATATTCCCTTTTTGACTTGTTATATCACTGTAATTGGTCAGTTGCCCACTTTATTTATCAATGAGTTGAGTGGCAATATCCTTCATTATTTGAGGCCCTAGTAGATGACAACACATTGATGGTAGTACTGTTTTATTTAGTCTAAGAAGTTCAGCAGGTCTGCTTCCTGTATGCAGTCTTATTTCTATATTGGAACAGTAGTAGCTAGCATGTGAGGTTATAGAGAGATTCTTTTTTTGCTCTAAATAATTTGAAATAGCATTTTAATTGTCAGGGGGATCATGTTATATTTAACTATACTTCTCTACATGCTGAATTTATTTTGCCTATCGTTTATTTGAACTTAAAGTCAGTATTTCATAAAGTAATGTATATGCTGTTTGAGTCAATTATATGTTTATATGAGGCAGATAGATCCTTCGAATCTCCATAATTAGTTTTCTATTAGGTGTTATTTGTTCTAAGGTCTTGCAAAAGCTATTGATTGCAAAACCTCCCCATTAGCTCCCAAATCATGCACTAATCCTCAGCCCTGGCATATTCCTCTGACACATGTACCTATGCAGATGTTCTAGCACTGCTGAGCAACATTGGAGCAAGTCTTGTTATTCAGCAGACTTTATTCACTACAAGTTAATCTTGAACTCCTACGATTCTGCTCTTCTGCTCTCAACCTCTCTAAGCAGGATTACTACTCTTCTCTTATCTCTACACTTTCTTCAAACCCAAAATATCTGTTCTCCACTTTCAATACCCTTCTCAAAACGCCCACACTCCCTATTACCACATCTGTTTCATCTAAAGTTTTTGCCAACCGCTACAAAAAAAGGAAATAATCTCCCAACGTACATCAAGTCTCCAACCCCGCCCCAACCCGAAATCAATTTCACCCAGCAGTGATTCAAACCTTCTCCCAGCTGATGAGTAAAAGATTCATTTTGATAAAACAGGCCTGAGACTACTTCTATGTTCTTGGATTATATATTTTATATATATATATATATATATATATATATATATATATATATATATATATATATTTATAAAGAGAGAGAGACAATAACTCTGTGTAGTTCATTGTTCACACAGCCTATAAGCTTAGCCAGGGTTAGTGCAGTGATTCATAACCATCCCAGGACAGACTGTTTGTGGTTTTTGCCATTCATCAGCTGGGAGAAGGTTTGAATCACTGCTGGGTGAAGTTGATTTTGGTGCAAAATACAACAACATTTAAAATTAGGGGGAGGTAAAAGGTGAGTTTAAAATCCTCCACTACGCACAAATTATAGAGAAAATAACTCATTGTGTAGTTCATTAGACAAGCCAGAAGGCTTGTCTTTCCCACAGAAAACCTCTGAATTACATTGTTTCCAATGCGGCAAAGGATTCTGGGTAAGATATACAAATTCGTTTCACAATGACACACCTTTTAACTTCAAATCTGCTTTTCAGCAGATTATCTTTACGCCAAAGCATCGATGTTCACACAGTTTATAAGCTTAGCTAGGGTTAGTGCAGTGATTCATAACCATCCCAGGACAGACTGTTTTGTGGTTTTTGCCACTCATCAGCTGGTAGAAGGTTTGAATCACTGCTGGGTGAAGTTGATTTCGGGGCAAAATACAACAACATTTAAAATTAGGGGGAGGTAAACGGTAAATTAAATCCTCCACTATGCACAAATTATAGAGAAAATAACTCATTGTGTAGTTCATTAACAAATGTAGACAGGCCGTAAAAGCTTGTCTTTCCCACAGAAAACCTCTGAATTACATTGTTTCCAATACAGCAAAGGATTCTGGGTAAGATATGCAAATTAGGTTCACAATGACACACCTTTTTACTTCAAGTCTGCTTTTCAGCAGATTCCCTTTACGCCAAAGCATCGCTGTTCACACAGCTTATAAGCTTTACTAGGGTTAGTGCAGTGATTCATAACGATCCCAGGACAGACTGTTTCGTGGTTTTTGCCACTGAATCACTGCTGGGTGAAGTTGATTTTGGGGCACAATACAAAAACATTTAAAATTAGGGGGAGGTAAAAGGTGAGTTTAAAATACTCCACTATGCACAAATTATAGAGAAAATAACTCATTGTGTAGTTCATTCATTCTCTCTCTCCTCTCTCTCTCCTCTCTCCCCTCTCTCTCTCTCCCCCCTCTCCCTCTCCCCTCTCTCTCTCTCTCTCCCTAAAATTGGAATGTAAAATATTTAAAGTAAA